>NW_027256896.1:10212879-10267879 GCF_029215685.1 Pituophis catenifer annectens | reverse complement strand
AAAAATATAGGATTGAAGCAGGCTGGGAAAGAAAGAGATTTGAGCTCCTCGCTCTCCTCTGTAGGAAAACCTGCTTTGGAGGTGAGTTGCTGGTGAAGATCCGGAGAAGATTTTGCTCCAAGCTGATTGCTGAAGGCATGAAAGAGATAGCTGAAGGCAGAAGGAGAGGGACAGAGGTGAGGGATGGAGGTTAGCAGAGGAACAAAGGCAGCAGAGATAAAGAGGGAGGGAGGGAAAGAGACAAAGCAGACGAGGGAGCAGCTGGCGGGGCTCGGAGGCGAGGCAGAGGCAGCTAAATTGGGTACCTGAGCAGCAGGAGACAAGAAAGACGGCTCTTGAGATAAGAGAGAGGAGACTTAATTGTGTTTTGTTCCCAGCGAGCTGCCGCTGTCTAGCCACAGAGCCAAGCGTGCTGCAAAGACAGCGGAATAATACCAGGGATAAAAGGGAATAAGCCCCCGGGTTTTATGGTTGGTTGCCAGGAAAAGCAATAGCCCTTAGACTTATAGACCGCTTCACAGTGCTTTTACGGCCCTCTCTAAGCGGTTTACAGAGTCAGCCTGATTGCCCACCAACAATCTGAGTCCTCATTTTACCCACCTCGGAAGGAAGGAAGGCTGAGTCAACCTTGAGCTGGTCAGGATCGAACTGCTGGCAGTCGTCAGAGTTAGCCTCCAATACTGCATTCTAACCACTGTGCACTGTGGCAGGCAGGCAGGCAGGCAGGCAGGCAGGCAGGCAGGCAGGAAGGAAGGAAGGAAGGAAGGAAGGAAGGAAGGAAGGAAGGAAGGAATAGCAATAGCACTTAGACTTACAGTATATAAGCACTTCACAGTGCTTTTACGGCCCTCTCTAAGCAGTTTACAGAGTCAGCAAGTTGCCCACCAACAATCTGGGTCCTCATTTTACCAACCTCGGACGGATGGAAGGCTGAGTCAACCTTGAGCCTGTCAGGATCGAACTGCTGGCAGTCATCAGAGTTAGCCTGCAATACTGCATTCTAACCACTGTGCACCATGGCTGGCTGGCTGGCAGGCAAGCAGGGAAGGAAGGAAGGAAGGAAGGAAGGAAGGAAGGAAGGAAGGAAGGAAGGAAGGAAGGAAGGGAGGAAGGAATAGCAATAGCACTTAGACTTACAGTATATACCGCTTCACAGTGCTTTTACAGCCCTCTCTTGAGCCGGTCAGGATCGAACTGCTGACAGTCAACAGAGTTAGCCTGCAATACTGCATTCTAATCACTGCTCACCGTGTTTTCCACAGACACTTGGAGATTAGTTCAAGAACACCTGATCTTGAACTTGACTCAAGTATCTCCATACTGCTTTTCTGGCCCAATGTAGAAGTGGTTTGCCCCTGGCCTTCTTCTGAGCTTGGAGGTCTCTGGGATGCCTGAAGACCTAGAGTGGGTAGAAATCTCTGCCCTAGATCACAGGTGGTGGTGGTGGGGGATGATTTGTGCTAGCAGAGGGGACTCCCCACATCTCTTTAAAGAAAACTGCAATAAAAATGATGCAGCGATTAATATCAATAAGTTCTAATCAATCATTTGGGGCTTCAGGAATTTGATACAGAATGTTCTCAGAGGTTCAGGGGAAGAGCGAGGAATTAAACCAACAGAGCAGTGTGATTTATTATTAATCGAGGCTGGATTAATGAAGCCAAGGAGTGTGTGCAGTCCCCCGTACATTTTTAAGTTAATACTGGGACTCTCAAAACAAAGTGAATTTGGTCTAGCGGTGAAGGCACCAGGCTAGAAATCAGGAGATTGTAACTTCTAGTCCTGCTTTAGGCATGAAAATGGGCTGGGTGATTTTGGCTCACTCTCTCAGCCCACAGACCGGCTCTGGTGATAAGCTGGTCAGTCAATTCCTGTCACAATCAATGGATCAACACTCCTGCACTTTTGGGGGAGGGTGGAGGAGGAAGAAGAAGAAGGAAGAAGAAGAAGAAGAAGAAGAAGAAGAAGAAGAAGAAGAAGAAGAAGAAGAAGAAGAAGAAGAAGAAGAAGAAGAAGAAGAAGAAACAGCAGGAGGAGAAGAAACAACAAGAAGAAACAGGAGGAGGAGAAGGAAGAAGAAAGAAGAAGAAACAGCAGCAGGAGGAGTAGGAAGAAAAAGAAACAGCAGGAGGAGAAGAAACAACAAGAAGAAACAGGAGGAGGAGAAGGAAGAAGAAAGAAGAAGAAACAGCAGCAGGAGGAGTAGGAAGAAAAAGAAACAGCAGGAGGAGAAGGAAGAAGAAGAAACAGCAGGAGGAGGAGAAGGAAGAAGAAACAGCAGGAGGTGGAGGAGGAGGAGGAGGAGGAAGAAGAGGAAGAAGAAGAAGAAGAAGAAGAAGAAGAAGAAGAAGAAGAAGAAGAAGAAGAAGAAGAAGAAGAAGAAGAAGAAGAAGAAGAAGGGCAGCTATGTGACTTTAGACTTCAAACAGACAAGCACCTATCACCTAAACACCTCAGACTTAAGAATTGTCTGTAAGACCAAAAAAAGTCTGGATCGTGGACATGGCAGAACTTGGAGATCGCAAAAAAGAAGAGAAAGCAGTGGAGAATATAACAGAATGCACAAGACTTACAAAGAGGACTAGAATGACTGTGGCAAATGAAAGCAAAGGAAGAACCAACAGTAACAGGCACCTTAGGTGTAATCCCAAAACATCTGGAGCAACCCCTTGAACACCATCGGCATTGACAAATTCATCGTCAGTCAATTGCAAAAGGCAGCCTTACTCGGAACAACTTACATCCTGCGACGATACCTTTAAGACCATCAAACATCCATATCTGCCATATCCCAGGTCCTTGGGAAAGGACTTGATAGGTGACAAAAATCCTCAAATCCAGTCTGAACACCTGGCTAACCGGTGTGGCAACCCATAATGATGATCATTGTGGGAGTTGAAGTCCACGCATCTTAAGTTTTCAAGGTGGAGAAAGACTGTGTTATTGTGATATTTCTTGCAAGTTCTGGAGAACCGGTAGTAAAAAAAAGCCTAAAAAGTAAAAAAAAAAACAACCATTCCAACGATCAGCTGAGCGACGTGCGATCTTCGGACTTTTTAAAAAAAAAAATTTAAAAGCATTTTTAACTACTGGTTTTGGAGAACTGGTAGTAAAAAAATGCTAAAAAAGTTTTTTAAAAAAAGTTCCAACGATTGCACGTCGCTCACCTGATCGTCAGAAATTTATTTATTTATTTATTTATTTATTTATTTATTTATTTATTTATTTATTTATTTATTTATTTATTTATTTATTTATTTATTATATTTCTATACCGCCTTTCTCCCGTAGGACTCAAGGCGGTGTACAGTCAAGAAAAATATAGACACACAAACATCATAAAATTGCTAATTAAAATTATTACTTAGTTTGGTCAATTAAATAAAACCCAGAATTAGATAACATTTAAAAAATCATTCACATGTTCGTATGTTTAGCCCCGCCTGTTGGAACATCAGGGTCTTGAGGGCACGGCGGAAAGCACGGAGATCAGGGATATTCCGTATCTCCGGGGGCAGTTCATTCCAAAGGGTTGGAGCCCCCACAGAGAAGGCCCTCCCCCTGGGAGTCGCCAGTCGACATAATTTGACTGACGGTACCCTGAGTAGTCCCTCCCTGTGAGAACGAACTGGTCGGTGGGAGGCTATTGGTGGCAAAAGACGGTCTCGTAGGTACCCAGGTCCTAAGCCATGGAGCGCTTTAAAGGTGATAACTAACACCTTGAATCGCACCCGGAAGACCACCGGGAGCCAGTGCAGCTCGCGTAGGAGAGGTGTTACATGGGTGTAATGAGCTGCGCCCATAATCACCCGCGCGGCTACGTTCTGGACCAGTTGGAGCCTCCGGGTGCTTTTCAAGGGGAGCCCCATGTAGAGAGCATTACAGTAGTCCAAATTATTTATTTATTTATTTATTTGTTTGTTTGTTTGTTTGTTTGTTTGTTTGTTTGTTTGTTTGTTTGTTGAATTTCTATACCACCCTTCTCCTGAAGGACTCAGGGCGGTGAACAGATTAAGATTTCATATACATATAACAATTTATTTTTTATTTTATTTTACTACCGGTTCGGCGAACCAATAGCCTTTTTTTATTACCGGTTCGGGTGAACCAGACCGAACCGGAAGCATTTCACCCCTGGTTCATACATTGCGTCACACCGGGGTTTGCGGACAGTGGCTTGTGAAATAAACCCCCACTTACGGCTTATAGACAAAAAGCTGTGCATGAACCCAAGCCTAAAGAAGCAGCGTAATGGAGAAGGTTTGGAGCTGCAGCCTATGGTGAGTCGGCTGATGTGTTGCCAAGCTCCCAAGCTGGCTGGAGAACATTCTTTCAGTGTCATGGTAAGCCAGCTACCTGGAATGCCTGCAGGGTTTTATGGGATGCTTGCCCACTAGGTCATGGGAAGCTACGCTTTCCAAGGACGAAAGGAATCAAGAACTCAGCTGAAAGACACCGAGCCTGTAGAGCAGGGGTCAGCAACCTGCGGCTCTGGAGCCGCATGTGGCTCTTTCATCCCTCTGCTGTGGCTCCTTGTCGCCGGTCGGCTCCACAATTGATAGGGCTTTCAGTTAGGACGGGCAGAGGAAAAAGGACGTCGTGCTAGGAGGAGACTCTATGGTGGGGGCAACCAGACTTCCAATCAGCCCCAGAATTGAACGGGGGCTTCCAGTTAGAACCTTTGCGGCTCTTTGAGTGTTTAAGGTTGCCGACCCCAGCTGTAGAGAATAAACTTCAGTGCAACAAAAGCATTCTGCACATGCCCCGAGATACCCTTGACCTTTTACAGACCATGGCTGGGGAATTCTGGGAGTTGAAGTCTACAAGGCTTCAACCTTAAAGCCTTCTTTTTTCAGCTGGCTGGCTGGCTTAACTTTTTTCTTAATTTTTTAAATGTTTTAAATGGGTTTGTTATTGTTCTTAAATTACGGGGCCAAATTTATATATATTCTTTTAATACTATTTTAATGTTTGTAATTTATGTTTTTATTCCGCTGTACACCGCCCTGAGTCCTCAGGGAGAAGGGCGGTATATAAATTGGAAAATAAATAAATAAATAAATAAATAAATAAATAAATAAAGAAAGAAAGAAAGAAAGAAAGAAAGAAAGAAAGAAAGAAAGAAATTGCCAAGTTTGGAGAGGTTGAGAGTGAGTCTTCTATCTTCTCTCTTGGAGGTCCCTGAGCCCTTTTCTCTGCCCTCTCTCTCTCTCTGGATTCCTAAGTGCACTGATTTTTTTTTCTTTCCTTGGCTCCCATTCTGTTCTATTTCACACCCCTTAATAATAGGGCGGTTGTTCCCCGGCTCTGTAATCCCTCCCCCCCTCCTTTCTGAATCTGGCTGGATTTAGCCGATGATGTCAACCATCCGCCTCTTACCACGTGTCCTCCAGCCTTCTCAATGAGCTGCTAACGAGTTGCCAATTACACTTGGCACCAACGGTACCTTCCAGGCTTCAGGGTATCAGGAGAATTAAAGCAGGCAGCTTTGCAGAGCTTGGGAGTTAAATCATCTGGATTTAAAACTCCTGAAGAGATCAACTCGTGTCTGGTTTAGGTTGGGATAGGGAGAACGTCAGATTAATCCAAATTTAATTGGGCTTTAGGCATTCGGGTGCCCTCTAAATGTCCTGGAGCTCGAATGCCATAATTCCCAGCCATTAGGGCGCGCGGGGGGGGGGGGGGGGGCGTCTCTGTAGGGGAAGGTCTATAACATGGTAGCCCCAGTGGTGTGAGTGAAGCGACACAAATACAGAAAGCAACCATTCATTTGGGCCGAGGTGGCGCAGTGGCTAGAGTGCAGTACTGCAGCTGCTTCAGCTGACTGCTAGTTCAGCAGATCAGCGGATCAAATCTCACCGGCTCAAGGTTGACTCAGCCTTCCATCTTTCCGAGGTGGGTAAAATGAGGACCCAGATTGTTGGGGGCAATTTGCTATTTAGTATACTGTCTTTGGTGTAAGCCGCCCAGAGTCCTCGGAGAGTGGGTGGCATACAAATATGAATAATAATAATAATAATAATAATAATAATAATAATAATAATAATAATATTTAGCAACCGTTCAAAGTTACGACGCCACTGAAAAAAAGTGATTGACAACAAACGTCTCACTTAGCAACAGAAATGTTGGGCTCCGTTGTCGTAAGTGAAGGACTCCTCGTAATCGGAACTATTAACGGTCAAGGCAAATGGGCATCAGATAAGAGTCAACGGACTTCAAGGGGGGTAGGGGATGGACTTAGGTCTCTTACAGGAGCGTAGAGGTTCCAAACTAATGATATGTTGGAAGAAATGTCCATCTGGGGTAAGTTCTAAGTGGGGAGAAAGACACGGGAAACTTGGAGGCTGATTGGAAAGATGGTTTATTGATGGACAGGAGCACATGGGTTTTAGGTCCTGGTGCAGCTGAATACATGGGTTTGAGAGAGAGAGGTATTTATATCCTCTCTTGGGCCTTGCCCTTGAGCTTCCTGTTCCTGTGCAAGAAATGTATTCTATTGGTTGTTGTCAGACTCCCATGTGGAGTCATGTTTGTCTGAATCAAGTTTGGTTGAACCTTGGGCTGATGTAATATCCTTAGGTGCCACAT
Source organism: Pituophis catenifer annectens (assembly GCF_029215685.1). Classification (NCBI taxonomy): domain Eukaryota; kingdom Metazoa; phylum Chordata; class Lepidosauria; order Squamata; family Colubridae; genus Pituophis; species Pituophis catenifer. The sequence goes on along the minus strand of NW_027256896.1, from coordinate 10,261,288 downwards.
GGTGTGCTCTGCTACTAGATGGGTAGAGGGCTAATCCTATTATGTCCTGAGGATGACAGTCTTTTGTCTTGTAGATAGGCTGGCACCAAAGTATCTTCCAGGGGCAGGAGCTGAGGCTGAGTTTCTGTTTAAGAGTTAAGAATTTTATTTCTCTTTTAGGGGAAATATTCTGCCTAAATATTCTGAAGCTCTGAGTTTCTGTCTCCCTTAAGTTTTCTATTTCTCTTTTAGGGGAAATATAATATTCTGCCTTTTTAGTATTTCCTAAAATATTTCATTCTTCTAGGAGAGGGGTGGGTGCTAACTTTCTACAGATGCATTTGATCCTGCCCAGATGCTCAGCCTGGTCATCTCCTACATTGGATTTGCCATTGCCTTCCTCCTAGGGCTGGGAGAGAGTGACCGGCCCAAAATCATCCAGGTGGCCTCGTGCCTAAGGTGGGACTACAACTCACAATCTCTTGTTTTCTAGCCTGATGCCTTAATCACTAGAAACTGACTATTTTCGTACATTTCACAGGCTTCACAAAATGCACCAGAACCCAAATGGGATCTGCTCAATAGCACATGGTGTGAATCCAAGTTCTTGATTTGTGAATCAAGAATTTTAAGTGTGTGAAAACCCAGCCGGTGTGTTTTATTCAGCCAACCGTGATTTATAATTACTAGTGTAGAAAATCAGCACCCACCCCTCCTAGAAGAATGAAATCTTTTTCATTAAAAGGCAGAATATTATATTTCCCCTAAAAGAGAAATAGAAATCTTAAGGGAGACAGAAACTCAGAGCTTCAGCTTCCTGACCCTAGCAGATATTTGGTGCCCATTGAGAAAGACTGGGCCAGCCTATTTACAAGACAAAAGACTTTCAGCTCCAGGTTTGATGGGATTAAGATATGATCTTCCAGGACATAATAGAATTAACCCATCTAGCAGCAGGGGCTCACTGCATTGCAAAATCTCCTAAGGACATTACATCAGCCCAAGCTTCAACCAAACGTATCTCAGACAAACTCCTAGGATTTGCACATGATCCCTACAACAACCAATAGAATACACTTCTTGCACAGGAACAGGAAGCTCAAGTTCAAAGCCCAAGAGAGAGTATAAATGCCTCTCTCTCTCCACTCCATGTGTTCAGCTGCCCAGGACCTCAAACCCATGTGGTCCTGTCCACCATTAAACAATCTTTCCAATCAGCCTCCATGTTTCCAGTGTCTTTCTCTCCACTTGGAACTGAACCCAAATGGATATTTCTTCCAACGCTAGCTTACAACCATAAGGGCCCCGGATCATTGTTGACGGTTCCTTCTGCATGCGGTGGATGATGGGCTTCATTTTCGGTCTGGCTGTCTGTCTTGTGTGAATGTAAAAACTTAAGACGTTCACTTGGGTTTGTCATCCTGTTTACATGGATGAAAAGACCCTCGGGGAAGTTTGATGTAAGGGAGTAACAATGGTCTGGTCCTCTGCTGGGATACTTAATCAGGGTAAATGAAACTTTGCTTGTTGCAATCTGATGCATGGCTGGTTGTAAACTAAAACAATGCTTTGAGTTTCCCTGATGTACGAGGGCACTAAAACCCAGAGGAAAAGGACCACCATTAATTCGTACAAGATTGGTTGTGCAACGTTCTGGCCTCTGGGATTTACACAATCCAATAACAGATGAAAAACCAGAAGGCAACAGAATCTGAATGGGATAAATTGAAAAAAAAGACGTGATTCTTGCCATTGTAACAGAGTTGGAAGGAACCTCAGAGGCAAGGGTGGGCTGCTGGGGGTTCGCAAGGATTTGGGAGAACCCCTAGCTAAGATTCTGTGCACGGAGAACCCCCAAATCCCACTCCTGGCTGGCCCCATGCCCCGCCCCTCTCAGGAGTCCCCACACAGCCTGTTTTGGATGCAGGTAGGTGCAGGGCTCACGCAGAGGCTCGGGGAGGGTGAAAAACGGGCCTACCGGAAGTTTGGGAAGGCTGGAAACGGGCTCGTTTCTGGCCTCCAGAGGGCCTCCTTGGGGAGGTTGTTTTTGCCTTCCCAGAGGCTCAAAAAAAGCCTCCGGAGCCTGGGGAGGGTAAAAAGCCCACCATGGCCATGCCCACCCAGCAACTGGGCAGAGAACCCCTTGCTAAAAATTTTGAAGCCCACCCCTGCTCGGAGGTCTTCTAAATCCAACCCCCTGCTCAAGCAGGAGATCCTAAACCATTTCAAATGGGTGTCCAGTCTCTTCTTGAAAACCTCCAGTGTTGGATCACCCACAACTTCTGGAGGCAAGTCGTTCCACTGAGTAATTGCTCTAACCGTTAGGAATTTGCTCCTTAGTTCTAGGCTGCTTCTCCCCTTAATAAACATGATTATCTTGATACATACATCTGCATACATTATATGTACGTAGCCCTGATAACAGTAAGAGGCTGCCTTCTAACATCTGGTGTTCTGCAGCTGTGTTGCTTTTCAGTCCCATAATCCCCAGCTACAGCATCTTGCCAACTTCGATGGCAGATAGGAACTGAACAAATTATTTTTTTCAACCCCAACCTGGTGTTTCTGGTTTTCCCAGTCTCAGAAGATTGAAAATCTGGGGGGGAAAATAATGGGCAAAATTATCTTCAAGATGATAATTCCAGCAGAATGCTGAATATAAATTAAGGAGGGAGGGATCGGTGGGAATTTTAATAAGGGTGGAAAGAGCTGGATTTTTTAAAAATGGATCTGAATGTGGAAGTTATTGAAACAGACAAATCTGGCTATGCAGGGAGTAACTGTTGAATTTTAATCTCTTCACTAAAGAGCAATCCTGAAAAAAAGCCTGATTTTAGAATACTGTACACTGTTCCAGTTAAGGCTATAAAAACTCCCGTGGAAATATATTTGTGCATTCGTAATAGAGGTTAGCTTCAAAACTCCCTGAATGAATCAAGACTCTGCAAAGAAAACAAAAACCCACTATAAATACCAATTGGGTTAGATAACTTTGGAAAAAGGAAGCTTATCTCAGGCAATTTTTTTTAATTTTTTAAACCTGCTGCATTAGAAAAAAGGCATGTTGATAATAGGTCCTTCAGCAATTTCTCTTAAGCATGATCTAAATGAAAGGAAGATATGTAGAAGGGCTCTTTACCTTATAGATAAAGGTAAAGGTTACCCTCGCACATATGTGCTAGTCGTTCCTGACTCTAGGAGGCGGTGCTCATCTCTGTTTCAAAGCCGAAGACCCCGCGCTGTCCGAAGATGTCTCCGTGGTCATGTGGCCGGCATGACTCAATGCCAAAGGCGCATGGAACGCTGTTCCCTTCCCACCAAAGATGGTCCCTATTTTTCTACTTGCATTTTTTACCTGCTTTCGAACTGCTAGGTTGGCAGAAGCTGAGACAAGTCACGGGAGCTCACCCCGTTACGCGGCACTAGGGATTCGAACCTCTGAACTGCCAACTTTTCAATTGACAAGCTCAGCATCTTAGTCACTGAGCCACTGCATCCCTTCTTTACCTTATAAGACACTGCAAATATAACTGGTAAGGAGTTGCATTTTACTGTCCTTTTTATGGACTTCAAAAAAATCCCTTTATAAAAACCTGTTAGACTGGAACAGAGCTCTCTTAAATGCAGCCTGTAACATGGACAAGGCGGCTGATTGTTTTGCGGGATATTTTTCTGTCGCAGAAAAAGACACCAACAAGGAAACAGGGAAGAGGGCGAAAGAAGAATGAAAGAATCTTGAAAGATGAATATCTGAATCAGATTGCAATGTTTCTCCTAATCTCTGTTTTTTAATCTTCTATTCTATTCTATTCTATTCTATTCTATTCTATTCTATTCTATTCTATTCTATTCTATTCTATTCTATTCTATTCTATTCTATTTTACTCTACTCTACTCTACTCTACTCTACTCTACTCTACTCTACTCTACTCTACTCTACTCTGTATTCTATTCTATACTCTATATTGGGGACGTGGTGGCTCAGTGGCCAAGACGCTGAGCTTATCAGTCAGAAAGTCAGCAGTTCAGCAGTTCAAATCCCTAATGCTGCGCAATGGAGTGAGCTCCTGTTACTTGTCCCAGCCAACCTAGCAGTTCGAAAGCACGTAAAAAAAATGCAAGTAGAAAAATAGGGACCACCTTTTGTGGGAATGGAACAGCGTTCCATGCGCCTTTGGCATTGAGTCATGCTGGCCACATGACCACGGAGACGTCTTCGGAGAGCACTGGCTCTTCGGCTTTGAAACGGAGATGAGCACTGCACCCTAGAGCCGGGAACGTTTAGCACATATGTGCGAGGGGAACCTTTAACTTTACGTTTATACTCTATATTGTATACTTATTCTATTCTATTCTATTCTATTCTATTCTATTCTATTCTATTCTATTCTATTCTATTCTATTCTATTCTATTCTATTCCCTACTCTACTCTACTCTACTCTACTCTACTCTACTCTATTCCCTACTGTATTCGCTACCCTACCCTACCCTACCCTACTCTACTCTATTCTACTCTACTTCGTCATGCTTAAAGTAAGTTTTGGCTAAGTGCAAAGGTGGGACTCAAGTAGTCTAAAAGAATCATCCTGAGCAGTGTGTTACTGCTGTTCCTCTTACACAGGGAGAAGCATAATAAATCTGATACAAATCCACGACTTACTAAGTTAGGCTTACTCTCACTCGGAGTAAGTATTCTCCTGTCATTGGAAAGGGAAATATGGGGACTAGCAGTCAGGGCTAAGCCAGGACAGATTAAGTGGTAGTCCAAGTGACCTCAGAACGGTTTCATGCAGGAGCTACGGAAGCAGAGGCTGACATATTTAGAGCAAAGAGATGGATGTGGCTTCTCCACCTGATCCTATAAAGGGAAGTGTTCAAGCGGCCCTTGGGATTTTCACAGATTAACAGAGTTGGAAGAGAACTTGCAGGTCATTTAGTCCAACCTCCCGCCCAAGCGGGAGACCCTACACCATTTCTGACAAATGGCAGTCCAATCTCTTCTTGAAAGCCTCCAGTGATGAAGCTCCCACAACCTCCGAAGGCAACTTCTCTGTTCCATGGGTTGATTGTTCTCAACCAATGTCAGAAAAATCTCTCCTTATTTCTACGTCGAATTTCTCCTTGATCAGTTTCCATCCATTATTCCTTGTCTGGCCTTCGGGTGCTTTGGAAAGGGAAATTTTATTTCCCATGGAACTTGAAGGCTAGGTTGACAGAAGACTCTAGACTAGCTAAAATGGAGGAGGGCTTTATGGCTTAGTGTGTCAAGGGAGGCATGTCCCAGGCATGTTAGTAGAAGGCAAAATCACAAAACTGCGTCCCACTTATTTTTGGCCATCTCATGTGGGGGAATTTACTGAAGTAAGCAATTGTGTTGGGAACAGTTAGCGGTAAAAGGGAACCAGGTTCAGGGGTGGGTTTCACTTACCTTTACCACCAGTTTGCCCCGCATGCGCTGTCTGTGCATGCGCCCCGCCTTTCACACATGCCCTTTGCTTGCTCGTGTGCCTTCTGTGCACTTGGCCTCGAAAATATGCCTAAATAGCACAACTTGGAGCTGGGGCGAGCCCACCCACAATCACCACTACCGGTTCACCCGAACCGGTGTGAACTGGCTGAATACCACCTCTGACCAGGCTGCCAAAGAACGTGATGGGTGGACACCATCAAAGCTGACAACAGCCGGAGCATAGAACAACTCAACGAAGTAGTGCAAAATCAGAATACGTGGAGAGACCTGTCCCATAGAATGGCCAAGAGATGGACGCAACTGAAAGGATATCAATATCATCATCAACATGGAGAGGGGTGCGGTGGCTTAGAGGTGGAGCTCTTGCCTCGCAATCAGGAGGCTGTGAGTTCGATCCTAGATAGACGCAGATATTTCCCCCTCTGGGCACGATGAGAATATATCTGCTGAACAAAGCTCCACATTGGCGACAGGGAGGGCATCCAGCCAGTAAACACTCAGCTCCATTCAGTTGCCCAGACTCCACCCCACAAGGGATTGTGGGGACAATGATGATGATGATGATGATCGTCATCATCATCATCATATCAAGGAAACCCATCTATTGTCTTAGCATCCTGAGTGAATAAAACCATCCTATGCTTTATTTGTTTGTGATATATAAATATAGGGACTGTGCTTTGACAACCTGGGTTTAGGATTTTGTGTGAACTCAGCCAATATCTTGCTGGATTCCTATGAAATCAGGGGTGTTCTGGGATCTGCTTTCCTTTCTGTTGATTTCCAGTTGAGGTGAAATAGGGGAGCAGGGATCACCTACAATGATCCTTGTTGGGATTCTATGCAACCATGAATTGCTAGTTTCCAAGGGCTGGTCTTTCAAGCCAGTAGCCTCTTCGTGTATAAAAATACAGATACGTTAAGTTTGGGTGAAAATATAGGGGATTTCCTTCCTTTGGGCAGAAAACACAGGGCATTATTTTAATAAGGTAGGGTTTTACTATCACTTCCTCGATCCCTCTTAATAGTAGAAGCAACAGTAAGAGTATAACAGAGTGGGAAGGGACCTTGGAGGTCATCTAGTCCAACCCCCTACACTTTTTTGGACAAATGGCTGTCCAGTCTCTTCTTAAAAACCATGTGATGGGGCATGCACAACTTTCGGAGATAAGCCGTTAATAGTTCTCACTGCCAGGGAATCCCTCCTTAATTCTAGGTTGCAACTCTCCTTGATAAGTTTCCAACGGCTACTTTTTCACTTAATGAGTTTTTACTTAATAAGTTTCCAACCCTTACAGCTTTGCTTACTGACTTCCCTTTGCAAATAAAATAAAACACAACAATCAATTGCTGTGTATTTCTACAGAAATGTGCTTCTGATAAGCATTCTCTCTCTTACACACACACACACACCAGTGATAGAGAAACAGAAGTTATCTATCTATCTATCTATCTATCTATCTATCTATCTATCTATCCATCCATCCATCCATCCATCCATCCATCCATCCATCTATCTATGGCTCTCGTATCTTTCTATCTATGGATCTATCTATCTATCTATCTATCTATCTATCTATCTATCTATCTATCTATGGCTCTCCTATCTATCTATCTATCTATCTATCTATCTATCTATCTATATCTATCTATCTATCTATCTATCTATCTACCTACCTACCTACCTACCTACCTATCTTATATCTATCTATCTATCTATCTATCTATCTATCTATCTATCTATCTATCTATCACCTATCTATCCATCCATCCATCTCCTCTAATATTTATATCTCTGTCTTTGTTTGTCTGTCTGTCATCTATCTATCTATCTATCTATCTATCTATCTATCTATCTATCTATCTATCTATCTCCCTCCCACCCTCCTCCCTCTCTCCTATCTATCATCTATCTATCTATCTATCTATCTATCTATCTATCTATCTATCACCTATCTATCCATCCATCCATCTCCTCTAATATTTATATCTGTCTTTGTCTGTCTGTCTGTCATCTATCTATCTATGTATCTATCTATCTATGTATCTATCTATGTATCTATCTATCTATCTATCTATCTCTCCCTCCCTCCTCCCTCTCTATCTATCATCTATCTATCTATCTATCTATCTATCTATCTATCTATCTATCTATCTATCTATCTATCTATCATCTACCTACCTACCTACCTACCGTATCTACCTACCGTATCTATCTATCTATCTATCTATCTATCTATCTATCTATCTATCTATCTATCTATCTACCTACCTACCTACCTACCTATATACATACATACATACATACATACATACATACATACATACATATGAGACCATCTCAGACATGTCTGTATTCAAGCAGCGCCATACTTTACCTAACCTAAAATAAAATAAAACACAACAATCAATTGCTGTGTATTTCTACAGAAATGTGCTTCTGATAAGCATTCTCTCTCTTACACACACACACACACCAGTGATAGAGAAACAGAAGTTATCTATCTATCTATCTATCTATCTATCTATCTATCCATCCATCCATCCATCCATCCATCCATCCATCCATCTATCTATGGCTCTCGTATCTTTCTATCTATGGATCTATCTATCTATCTATCTATCTATCTATCTATCTATCTATATCTATCTACCTACCTACCTACCTACCTACCTACCTACCTATCTTATATCTATCTATCTATCTATCTATCTATCTATCTATCTATCTATCTATCTATCTATCTATCTATCTAGTATCCATCCATCTATGCCAGGGGTGAAATCCAGCAGGTTCTGAAAGGTTCTGGAGAACCAGTAGCGGAAATTTTGAGTATTTCGGAGAACCAGCAAATACCACCTCTGGCTGGCTCCAGAGTGGGGTGGGAATGGAGATTTTGCAGTATCCTTCCCCTGCCATGCCCACCAAGCCACGCCCACTGAACCACACCACACCCATCAAGCCATGCCCATCGAACCGGTAGTAAAAAAAAAAAATGAATTCCACCACTGATCTATGCATATATATATATATTTGTGTTGCTGTTTTAGCATTTATTCTAACTGGATTTTTAATCTCTGTTCTCTCTGGTCTCACCTATGAAGTCTGTATGAGCACCTTAGCATTTTTTTAAAAAAATGCATACTGTCTTTGAGCCAGCATTCTCTCTCTGTATGTATCTTTCCTAATGATCCCGCTACTGTCAATTAAGTTTGGGAGATTGGAACGCCAATTCCCTGGCGCTGGTTAATGACCGCAACCAACCGATTCCGATGACGGATGACCGAAACCTCCCTCTCGTTCCCTTTTCAGCATGACCATGAGCGCTGCCTCCATCGAGCAAGAGCCGTCACGCAAGCTGGCCTGTTGTGGAGTCCCCTTGATAACGGAGGACATGCAGTCGCTGGCCATCCGCACGCTTTCCGGCACGGACATCAACAAGCACTACGACCTCATCCGTGAGCTGGGGAAGGGAACCTACGGGAAGGTAGACCTGGTCTCCCATAAGAGCACAGGTGAGTTCCGGGGAGGGGAACTCTCCCTGGGCACGATTCACGCTTCCGATTGATTAAAAATGGCAAAAAAGAGAGAAAAAGGGACATGGTGGCTCACTGCAGTGGCTCCCTCACATTCCTTGTGGGATGGCCAACTGTACAAAATCCTGTTTAAAGATCATATTTTTGGGGGAGTTTCATCTTACCTGGACAGTGATTTCCAGAACGATTTTATTTCCTTGGTCCCCATCACACAGGGAGTTGCTCACCATCCTCTTCCTTGCCCTGTCTTCTCCATCCGCAGGCACCAAGATGGCTCTGAAATTTGTCAACAAGAACAAGACCAAACTGAAGAATTTCCTGAGGGAGTTCAGCATCACCAATACTCTCTCTTCCAGCCCTTTCATCATCAAAGTGTTTGATGTGGTCTTCGAGACGGAGGACTGCTATGTCTTTGCTCAGGAATACGCACCCGGAGGAGACCTTTTTGACATCATTCCTCCCCAGGTAGGTGGACTTCGGTTGTCCCTTCTTGACCTGAACGGAAGGTGAGGCAAGATGTCTTCCAATAGACAATACCAAGATGGAGAAATGGGGTGTTATAGCAATAGCAGTAGCACTTAAGACTTATATACCGCTTCACGGTGCTTTCCAGCCCTCTCTAAGAGGTTTACAGAGTCAGCCTCTTGCCCAATCCCCCCCTCCCCAACAATCTGGGTCCTCGTTTTACCGGCTTCAGAAGGAGAGAAGGCTGAGTCAATCTTCAACCAGTTAAGATCGAACTGCTGGAGTCGGCACAATTAGCCTGCAATACTGCATTCTAACCACCTCGCCACCACAGCTAATCAGCAATAGCACTTAGATTTATATACCGCTTCACAGTGCTTTCCAGCCCTCTCTAAGCAGTTTACAGAGTCAGCCTATTTGCCCTCCAACAATCTGGGTCCTCGTTTTACCGACCTCGGAAGGATGGAAGGCTGAGTCAACCTTAAGGCTGGTGAAATTCGAATTGGCAAATTGCAGTCAGCCGGCAGTCAGCAGAAATAGCCTGCAGTACTGCCCTCTAACCACTGCGCCACCGTGGCTCTCAGTTTCCTGAAGCTGTTTCATGGAAGCTTGATCCAATTATGATGCTAACAATCTGGACTGGGAACCAAATGTGATCTTCTCATCTGGCCTCCAGCTTCCTCTTATGCCCTACACAGATGTTCCTTTTGATCTTCCCAGGGGAAGATTTCAAGGGTGGGCAATGGAAGATTAATGTATCCCTCACACAGCCATTGCCCTTATGACTTGAATAGAAAGTAGTGCAAGATCAGAAGCAGAGGTGGGTTTCAGCAGGTTCTGACCAGTTCTGGAGAACCGGTAGCGGAAATTTTGAGTAGTTCGGAGAACCGGTAGTAAAAATTCTGACTGGCTCTGCCCCCCATCTATTCTCTGCCTCCCAATTCCTAGCTGATCAGGAGGAAATGGGGATTTTCAAGTAATCTTCCCCTGGAGTGGGGTAGGAATGGAGATTTTACAGTATTCTTCCTCTGTCACGCCCACAATTTGTCACACCTCTGTCACGCCCATAATTTGGTTTTAATTATGTTTCTAACTTTTGTATTTATGTATTTTATTCTGTGCCTATTCACCGCCCTGAGTCCTTCGGGAGTAGGGCGGTATATAAATTTAATAAAACATAAAACAAACAAAAACAAAGCCACACCCACCAAGCCACACCCATAGAATCAGTAGTAAAAATTTTTGAAACCCACCACTGATCGGAAGATGTGGTGAGATTTGGGCCATGGAATCGCCAAGGCCTTCATCATCATCACGTGTATTTCGACTCCATTTCCTTTTTGTCTTTCCTCCCCACCCCCATGGCAAAGATCCCCTGAGAGCTTTGAGGCAAAGGCCTGCAGCACCATTGTGCAAAGTTCTTAAGCAACAAGCGATCATCCATGCCCAGAAGATGGTCAGATGGTCTGGATGATCGCTACTTTCCAAAACCATGCCTGCCTATTGCCCTGGGGCTGAGGACCAGTGTCATGGGACATCCACCACCATTCAGTGGTTTGTTGTTATATGTGTTTGGGGATTTTTGCAAGCCATAGAAGGAAGTCAGCTTGGGAGACTGGATAATGGGGTCTTTGATAATTTTCTGAGCTTGGTGATCTCCCTTGCAGACCTTTCATTGCCAAACTAGGTAACTCTTTGATTGTTTAGAGCTTGATTATTGGGAGGAACTAGGAAATACCAATATGGGACGTGGTGGCTCAGTGGCTAAGAGGCTGAGCTTGTCGATTGAAAGGTCAGCAGTTCAGCGGTTCGAATCCCTAGCGCCGCGTAACGGGGTGAGCTCCTGTCACTTGTCCCAGCTTCTGCCAACCTAGCAGTTCGAAAGCACGTAAAAAAAAATGCAAGTAGAAAAATAGGGACCACCTTTTGGTGGGAAGGTAACAGCATTCCGTGCACCTTTGGCGTTGAGTCATGCCGGCCACATGACCACGGAGACATCTTTGGACAGCGCTGGCTCTTCGGCTTGGAAACGGAGATGAGCACCGCCCCCTAGAGTCGGGAACGACCAGCACATATGTGCGAGGGGAACCTTTAGGAAATACCAACTCAGAAAAACAATCCAATAATGAAATAATAGTTTGGTAATGAAAGGCCTTCAAGGAAACAACCAAGCTCAGAGAGCACCAAGGACCCTGAGCTATAAATATCCTCTTCCATTGGTAAGACTGGGTTAGGATGCTCCATTACAATGAAAATCATTTGCATTCTACTGTACTGCCTTTCGTACTGAAGAATGTCTATTCTCATCACAGGACATTAAACACTCTGACCATATATAGGCATGCAATAGCAGGTGATATTCTGAACATTTAGAGCAGTGGCCCCCAACTTTTTGGGCACCTGGGACTGGTTCCCTGGAGAGTGGTTTTTCCATGAACTGGAGGGGCTATGGTTTTGTGCACTACCTGCATCCCACGTGTGCATGGATGGGGCTTCACTCATTTGCATGACCTAGTTTTCTGGCGCGCTGCGGACCAGTACTAGTCCATGGCCCGGGGGTTAAAAACTTTTTCTAAACACACTCAATGCTGATGACCATGCAAAGGGTGGGGCCTCGATCGCACAGTTGTGACCCCCAGCTTGAGGGTTTTAAACACTGCCCCATGGCTGCTGTGCTGTTAACATAAGCAAAAGATAAATGCATGACTCATTTCAGTAATTATATATGCAGTCCTTGAAATGCAACCGTGCTTGAGCCCCGAAATGACAGTCAGAATAGAATAGAATACAGTAGAATACAGTAGAGTAGAGTAGAGTAGAGTAGAGTAGAGTAGAGTAGAGTAGAGTAGAGTAGAGTAGAATAGAGTACAATAGAATGGAATGGAATGGAATGGAATGGAATAGAATAGAATAGAATAGAATAGAATAGAATAGAATAGAATAGGAATAGAATAGGAATAGGAATAGGAATAGGAATAGGAATAGGAATAGGAATAGGAATAGGAATAGGAATAGGAATGAGCTGGAAGGGACCTTAAAATAGAATAAGAGTTGAGAGGGACCTTGGAGGTCTTCTAGTCCAACCCCCTGCTTGGGCAGGAAACCCTACAACACTTCTGACAAATGGTTATCCAGTCTCTTCTTTAAAACTTCCAGTGTTGGAGCATTCACTACTTCTGGAGGCAAGTTGTTCCATTGATTCAGTGTTCTAACTGTCAGGAAGTTTCTACTTAGTTCTAGGCTGCTTCTCTCCTTGATGAGTTTCCACCCATTGCTTCTTTTCCTGCCCTCAGATGCTTTGGAGACTAGCTTGACTCCCTCTTCTTTGGGGCAGCCCCTGAAATATTGGAAGACTGCTATTATGTCTCCCTTAGTCCTTCTTTTCATTAAACTATACTATTACAGTATAGTGTGAGACGTTCCTGGGTTTGGGCGCTTCCAGATGTAAATTCACCTCTCGACATCTCTGTCTGCTTGCAGGTGGGGCTGCCAGAGGACATGGTGAAGCGCTGCGTACAACAGCTGGGTCTGGCGCTGGACTACATGCACAGCAAAAACTTGGTGCACCGGGACATCAAGCCGGAAAATGTCCTCCTGTTTGACCGTGACTGCCGGCGCGTCAAGCTGGCCGACTTTGGCATGACGCGCAAGGTGGGGTGCCGGGTGAAACGCATCAGCGGCACCATCCCGTACACAGCGCCCGAGGTGTGCCAGGCAGGCCGGGCGGAGGGTTTCACGGTGGACGCGAGCATCGACGTGTGGGCTTTCGGGGTGCTCATCTTTTGCGTGCTGACCGGCAACTTCCCCTGGGAAGCGGCCACTGCTTCGGACTCTTTCTTTGAGGAGTTTGTGAGGTGGCAAAAGGGGCGCCTGGTGGGCGTCCCCTCTCAGTGGCGCCGCTTCACGGACAACGCGCTGCGGATGTTTCAACGCTTGTTGGCCCTCGACCCGGAAAAACGCTGCCCGGTGAAGGAGCTTTTTCTCTTCATCAAGTACGATCTGATGTCCGAGATGCGCCGACGGCCATCCTATCGTTCCCGCAAGCACACCGGGGACAAGCTCTCAGCTGGCCCACACCGCCATGAGACGCCCAGCGGCTGTACCCCAACCCCACTTAAGAGGACCATCCTGACGGAGGGCAGCGTCTCTCGGCTGGCGGCTTCGGAGCCTGGCCTCCCTTCCCCCGGCGGAGGAAGCAGGACTGACGCCCGGGCAGAGAAGGCCAAAGGCCAGATGGTTTTGGCAACCGCCATTGAGATCTGTGTCTGAGAAGAACATGGCACATACGCCAAGCTGGCATTCTGATATCAGCACTGTATCTTCTTCTGCCCTGAGATAGGCGGTGTGTAGAAGGACTCTTTTTTAAAAAAAAAAAACACACACACACACAAAAAAGATCCTCTGATTGACTGGGATTTCTGTCCCTCCGAACAACTAGCAAACAATACAATAGAAAACCAAGGAGAGATGGGGGGGAAAAATTGATGATTTATCCAATGACTTGAACGATGCAAACGGTTTGTGGCTGGGCAGCTAAGGCCACGGTAGAAATAGGCATGGTGTGTGTAAATCAGGAAGGGGGGAGGGGGATGCAGAAAAAGGACTGGGGTGGGGGTGGGGTGGGTCGTTGGGGGGGGGAACTGGAACAATTGGTGAGCTCGTAGCACCCATTTTCATCCAGCAACAGAAGTGGCTGTTGGGTAGCTGGGGGTGGGTGGTGGGTGGGTGGGAAGTTTGGGGAGGGGAGGAGAGGGAAGGACTTGTAGGGAAGAGGTAGAATAGGGCAGTAGCTTTTCTGATTGGGAAAATAGGGCTCCTCCCCCTCCCCTGCCAAAGAGTCGAAGCAGAGCCACGAGCGTTGCCTTGCCAACCTCTCGATGTATGGACCTCTTGATGCCCATCATCCCTGCTGTGCCGGCTGGTGTGGGGAACATGGGAGTTCCCATCCTATGTACTTGAAGGATGTCTTGGGCAGTGGCTTGACCTTCGAGTCGGTTGGAGCCCCCTGAGAGGACATGAAGCTGGATTCCGTAAGAGTCTTGCTCCCTCAGAAGTTCTTGAGGAGGTTCAGAAGAACGAGAGACTCCTGTGACCTACAGCCTGTGAAATGGGGCTAGGAGGTATTCTCCCCATGAGAGGCTGATGACTCACGTAGGTGGACCTTGGCACGCTGTTGGCCCTTGTCTAGCTCCTCGTTCCAAATTCAAGGTGACCTCTTAGGAGGTCCTCTGAGGAGGGGGAAGAGTGTCCACTGACTAAGGCAGACCATGTCCTCCCATCATCCGCGCCTCTTCCCAGCAGGGTAGAGAGCCTGGTTTCTGATGGACACAGGCTCCTGAGCAGTGTTTCTCCACTTCGGCAACTGTTAAGACGGGTGGACTTCAACTCCCAGAAGTCCCCCGGCTGGGGAATTCTGGGAGTTGAAATCCACCCGTCTTAACAGTTGCCGAAGTGGAGAAAGGCTGATCCAGGGGAAGCTTAAAATGCTGAGCTGGGAATATCTGAGCTTTCACAGGAAAGCATTTGGTGCCACTGATGTAGCAAATGTTTTCTGTGTCTCGTGTGTGTGTGTGTGTGTGTGTGTGTGTGTATGGGTGTGTACACGTGCATCTGTGTGTCTCTACGTTCGTCAGGTCAACAGTAGCTGTGTGTTGTGCGGCCATTCACCGCTCAGGAAAAGATAATTTTCCCTTTGTTCCTAGGGTCAAACGGGAAGACCAGGCGGGCACTCAGGTCTGCTGGCACAGAGGGCAAAAGGGGAAGGCATTTGGATGGGATTGGTGCTGCCACTGAGGGCTCACAAGGTATGGGAGATGCTGATTTCCACCATCCCATGCCTCTGGACTAGGTTGTCTGGGCCAGTCCAAATATCTTTGAGTGGTCCAATACACCTACCTTTGGCTGTGTGAATAGTATGCTAGCAAGAAGAGAAGTTTCCCAATGGTGGGGTCTTTGGTGCTCTCTGAACCTGGTTGTTTTCTTGCAGACAACTCTCATGACCCAACTAAGTAATAACATCATCAGTGCTAGAAGAGAGTGGTTTTGCTCTCTGCTTGTATCTTAGTGGCTCTGCCCTATCGGTGTTGGTAAGAGTGTTCTTGGTAGTTCCTTGATTAAGATATTGTTTACCGTTTGATTGATTATCTGTGTTGGTAGTTTCTGGTTTGGGGTGTTGGTTGTTGGGAGGAGCTAGGAACTACCAACTCGGACAAACAATCCAATAGCAAACAGCAGGGGTGAAATCCAGCAGGTTCTGACAGGTTCTGGAGAACCGGTAGCGGAAATTTTGAGCAGTTCGGAGAACCGGCAAATGCCACCTCTGGCTGGCCCCAGAGTGGGGTGGGAATGGGGATTTGGCAGTATCCTTCCCTTGGAGTGGGATGGAAATGGGGATTTTGCAGTACCCTTCCCCCAGGAGTGGGGAGGGAATGGGGATTTTGCAGTGTCCTTCCCCTGGAGTGGGAAGGGAATGGGAATTTTGCAGTATCCTTCCCCTGGAGTGGGAAGGGAATGGGAATTTTGCAGTATCCTTCCCCTGGAGTGGGGTGGGAATGAAGATTTTGCAGTATCCTTCCCCTGCCACGCCCACCAAGCCACACCATGCCCACCAAGCCATACCCACAGAACCGGTAGTAAAAAAATTTGGATTTCACCACTGGTAAACAGTAGTCTAATCAAGGAACTACCAGAAACACTTGCCCCAACACTGAGAGGGCAAATCACTTGTATATAAGCAAAGAGCAAACTCTACTCCCTTCTACCACTGATGATGTTACCTAGTTGGGTAATACAACATCTGTAGGAAAACAACCAAGCTCAGACTCCACAGTTCAGCCCTGAGCTACAAATATTCTCTTCTAGTGGGTAGTTTCCCCCAGTGTCTATAAGGCAGGAGCAGGAAAACCACAGCCCAGCAAATATTCCTGAGCTACAACGCCCCAGCAGTCCAGGCATCGTGGCCAATGCTGATGGATGTTGGGCAGCCCGAGGGAAGTCCCAGAAGAACCTTCCTTGGATTCGGTGGCATCACGTTCTGCTCCAGAAGATGTCTGGACTAATGTCCAGAATTCTCAGTGATGTTGGCTGGGAAATTCTGGAAGTTGAAATCTTGAAAACCTCCAGATTGGGAAAAGTTAGTTTTAAGAAGGCTATTGTTTATGATTGTAATAATGGATTCGAATATGTCCTTCAAATTTCAGCCTGCCAAATGTTGAGCTATTCGACACAAATTGAGGAGAGGGAAAGTAGTATCCTCTTCATGTGTTTCGAATACGAACCTGTATTCTTTATATGCAAGTATCAGCCTTGGTGTGTAGAGAGTAACTACAATGTCGAATCCCTTTTCTCCAGAAAGATTCTTATATGTTCAGAAACCAAGGTAATTTGGACTCTGAACGGTGCTGAAATCCTTCATGAGCAGGGAAAGGGTCCAATTCAGTTACAAACATCCAGTTTGATCTAAATCTGGTCTGTTTTATTGTCAGTGTTGGGAAGATTAGAATTTTGGCCCATTCTAGTATTTAAAAATAGGGACGCGGTGGCTCATTGGGTAAGACACTGAGCTTGTTGATTGAAAGGTCGGCAGTTCAGCAGTTCGAATCCCTAGTGCCACGTAATGGGGTGAGCTCCTGTTACTTGTCCCAGCTTCTGCCAACCTAGCAGTTCGAAAGCATGTAAAAAAATGCAAGTAGAAAAATAGAGACCACCTTTGGTGGGAAGGGAACACTGTTCCGGGCGCCTTTGGTGTTGAGTCATGCCGGCCACATGACAGTGGAGACATCTTCGGACAGCGCTGGCTCTTTGGCTTTGAAACGGAGATGAGCACCGCCCCCTAGAGTCGGGAACGACTAGCACATATGTGCGAGGGGAATTTGGAAGATCTTGCAAATTTGCTTCTATGGAAATCGATAGTGCAGCGTTTCTAAATCTTGGCTTCTTTAAGATAGGTTGGACTTCAACTCCGAGAATACCCCAGCCAGTTGACCTATCTTAAAGTGGCCAAACTTGAGACATGCTGCTTTAGTGGCTTTGTTTAATATTTCTAAAGTTGAAAGAGATCCCACATTCCTCCCTACTCTCCTTCTTCTGAGTAGTTTCCACCCCAGGATTTGCTAGTGCCTCCGTAACACAACAAGGATTTCGCTACAGAGTCCGAATCGGTAACCCATTTTATCTTAAATTTCAAGCGAGATGCCAAGATGTCAAACGAGGTAACACACGATTACATAAGTCTCCCTCGGGGCGAGATCCCTGTAATCTTGCAATCCTGGCCATTTTATATGATTTCAGCCATTTCATTTTTTTCCTTCGTTTAGAATCCTGGGCCAGCTGTCCCAGTTCTCCTGCTCTACCATGTGTTGTAAGCACCTGAAGTTTTCAAGAAAGACAAAAACAAAAAAACAAAACACCACAACAGTCTCCAGATTTCTACTTTGCTAAACATTTCTAGGAGAAGATTGGGTGGAATTTAAACTCATCAAGAAGAGGAAAGGGAGTCTGCGGGAGAGGGTCTCATGGAAATACCCGCTGCCTAACAAGAGACTCTCAAATGACATAAGGGGTCTCAAATCTTGGCAACTTTAAGGCTCGTGGAGCCTTAAAGTTGCCAAGGTTTGAGACCCCTGATCTAGGGAACCTGGTTTTTTTGAGGGGAGCAAAGCTGGCTGAGGAATTCTTGGAGTTGAAGTCCACCAGCCTTAAAGTTGCCAAGGTTCGAGACCCCTGATCTAGGGAACATGGTTTTTTTGAGGGGAGCAAAGCTGGCTGAGGAATTCTGGGAGTTGAAGTCCATGAGCCTTAAAATTGCCAAGGTTCGAGACCCCTGATCTAGGGAACCTGGTTTTTTTGAGGGGAGCAAAGCTGGCTGAGGAATTCTGGGAGTTGAAATCTACCAGCCTTAAAATTGCCAAGGTTCGAGACCCCTGATCTAGGGAACCTGGTTTTTTTGAGGGGAGCAAAGCTGGCTGAGGAATTCTGGGAGTTGAAGTCTACCAGCCTTAAAATTGCCAAGGTTCGAGACCCCTGATCTAGGGAACCTAGTTTTTTTTGAGGGGAGCAAAACCGGCTGAGGAATTCTGGGAGTTGAAGTCTACCAGCCTTAAACTTGCCAAGGTTCGAGACCCCTGATCTAGGGAACCTGATTTTTTTGAGGGGAGAGTAGATGGAAGAAGGGGGTTCAAAAGGGCCTGCAAAAAGGATAACGGAACTGCAGTCTTCCCAAAGGACCCACCCCTAGTACAGTAAATAATCTGCAGATGTTGTCTGTAGCGGAAGGTTCCTTGGCAACTCTGTGGCCATGACAATGCTAGGATCCAGTAACCAAGTGATGGGGGAAGAAATATCAGCCAAGATCTTTCTTTCAAAAGAAAAAAAAAATCCAAAGGGATAATGTTTGGTTATGAGGTTGTGAGGACTCAACTTGGTAACCCAACTTTGCAATTCAACTGTTTCTTCCTCTGGCTTCCAAGATGTTTTAGACCAACTCCCATTAAAGTTAGGAGTGTCCAACCTTGGCAACTTTTAAAACGTGTGGACTTCAACTCCCACAATTCCCCAGACAGCCAACCGAGAACCAAGGAGAATTTTCCTGACATAATTAATCAGTGGAACAGCTTGCCTCCAGAAGTTGTGGATACTCTTGACACTGGAAGTTTTGAGCAACAACAATAACAAAAAAAGATTGGACAATCATTTGTCTGAATTGGTATAGGGTTTCCTGCTTGGGCATGGGGTTGGACTAGATAGAAGTCCTCCAAGGTCCCTTCCAACTCTAGTTATTCTGTTATTCAGATGTCAAGGTTGGACACTTCTGCATTGAAGTCTATGGTGATGGGACTTGAACAACCCATCTGCAGGGCATAAGGTTAGGTTGACCTTGGGACCAGATGATTGGGATGAAGGTTGACCTTGGGACCAGATGATTGGGATGAAGGTTGACCTTGGGACCAGATGATTGGCATGAAGGTTGACCTTGGGACCAGATGTTTGGGATGTAGACTACCTTCCTACAATGGGGCTCCTGTCAACTTCTTTCACCAAGGGCTTTTGACCAATCCTGACCTCCCTTTGCCATTGATCTAACTAACTGACCTACCTGTGCACAGGTCCTTCTCTTAAGAATCACGAGCAGCTGTCCTTTAGGGAAACTCTAGAGGAACGTAGACATGGAGGCATCACTTCTTGGTTAAACATGGTCTCCGTGGTCCACTCCTCGCCCCACAAGTTCAAACGGTGGGGGGAAGGGACAGAGAAGCCCAACTCTTGGGTCCACAGCTAGCATTTCCCCCCCTCTCCTCTCAACGGGGCTGAGGGCCTGCTGTGGGCGACATTGCATCTTAAGACCTTGCCAAGTCTCCCTCTCCTGTACACAAAGGGCTATAAATGCTATTTTTCTGAAGCAACCACCGTTTACAAAACAAAGAAGAAGAAAAAAAATAACCCCACAGACAAAAAAGTGGCTGCCCTCCATCGACTCCTTCTTAAACTTGAGGAGGGGTACCTCCCTCATCCAACAGCTGGTTTTTAACCAGATTTTGCGTGTACAAGTTGCCGATGTGTATGTGCGTGTGTGGGCGTGTGTGTGAACAGCAAGGGTGTGTTTTCCTTGCCGCTGCCAACGACAGCGTGCGCCTCCCATCTCTGCCCTCTCACCTAAGACCCATCAATCCCAACGGTCTCTAAAATCCAAGATGTTCGGCCCGCACAAGACCACCTCAAACCATCATCCTTTTGGAGGAGGGGATATTGATGAGGTCCGAAGGGGTGTGCTGAGTACCAGGGACCACCTGACTGCCTTTTCTAGTTGCCCTCCAGGCAAGCTCTCGATTTTAAGCCACGCCAGATATCTCCACCAGCTTTGGTGTGGGACCTAAACCCCGTCGCGTTCCTTCAACCGTTCCTCCTTGCTTGTCCGTCTTTGTGTCTCAACAAGCCACATCAGAGTCTCTTGGGAGTTGGGGTGGGGTGGACGACACGGCTTTTTAAAAAAAATTGGTTCCTTTTTTCGACTCTCTTCGTGCTGCCCCATTCTTTCACGAGCCTCTTGGGGAGGGTGCTGGATGCTAGAATTTTCTTTCTTTCTTTTTTTTTTAGAAAATAGGCACAGAATTTAGATATTAGCAGCAATGTCTCCTTTATGCCTTAGGCACCAAATCATCCTTGATCTTTTGTGCAATAATGTAGATAAGGATTCAGAACAATATATAAACCTTGTTCGGGTTTCATTTTTTTCGCATCTGGGGCTGAGGAGCTGATAAGGGAACAATGTACTAGGGACGGAACAAAAAAAAACAAAATGGGGTGCGTGTTAAGTATGAGATGTTTTTACGTCATCTTTGTCCTTATTTACCATTCTCTTGTCAGTTTTCAGAACTTTCTCCACCATCTAAGGAAGCTATTTGGGATTATTATTATTATTATTTTCCTGTGTTAAAAATACGTTACCTCAATTTCTGTCACTGTTGAAATAGAGGAATGCTTTTTTCTTTTATATAAAAAGAAATAATAATAAACATGACAAAAATGGTAACAGATACTTTTTAAAAAGAAAAAAAAAGGGTACGTTACGGAAAATAAGATTTAAAAAAAAAAACAGAAAAATTAAAATGTGGTGTTTTCCTGTTGTAGCACTGAGCTGGTGAAGTTTCTCCAAAGTTCTGATTGCAGCAAAAACTCTTTGATTCTGAGGGGAAAAAATATTTCTCCCTCAAAATGAAGATTCTGGGCAGAAGTAACGTTTAGTTGATCAAACTTCATAGGTGTAATGCTGGTTAGATTCACACACTGTATTTCTTGTTAACTTAGCTTGTGAAGAAGGCATAACAGGCAGTTTCCTCAAATGTTAGGCCACAAAATGGGGTTTATAAACTACAGTGTTACGTCATGCTAAGCCCAAGCTGACAAACTTGGCTTAGTGTATTGTGTGAAGCAAGCCACTAGATGAATTCACATATCATTAGCCATAGTTTGTTTGAACCATGGTTGTCTGTGGAGATTCTCAATGATCTAGGACAGGGGTCGGCAACCTTAAACACTCAACGAGCCACAGAGGTCCTAACCGGAAGCCCCCCATTCAATTCTGGAGCCAACCGGAAGTCCGGTTCCCCCATCATAGTTTCCTCCTAGTGCGGCATCCTTTTTCCTCTACCTGTCCTAACCAAAAGCCCTATCAATTGTGGAGCCAACCGGCAACAGGGAGCCACAGCAGAGAGATGAAAGAGCCACATGCGGCTCCAGAGCCACAGGTTGCTGACCCCTGATCTAGGACATGGTTGTCCCAAAAGTGCTTTTCCAAAAGGTAACTAGACTCTTTTTGGTTTTTTTCCTTGAAAATGTTTCGCTTCTCATCCAAGAAGCTCCTTCATTTCTTCAGTTTTTCAAATAAACCACAACTGCCTGATTTCATGCTAAGTGTTAAGATATGTTCACAAAACGCAGGACCTGAATTCTTGCGGCACACTAAGCTAGAAAGTGTGTACATCTCAAAGATGAGTCAACGTGTTTGAGTTCCTCTCGGGAGATTTAACCTTGGGGCAAAATTCAGAAGATGACTTGCCAACTTTGGGGAAAGTGTATTGTTTGTCTTCCCATGAATCTCTTAATGATCCAGGAAGATTAGGAAATCCAGTTAGATAAAATTTAAGGAAAGAGGTGCCACTCTTCCTTGGCTGAAACGGCCTTGGCTGAAGTGACACTAAACCTCTTTGTGATATGTTGAAGGTGAGCTCCAAAATCTGGATAAGAACAACAGGGAGCTAGTGAATAACTATTTCATGTGGGTTAATTTTGTTAGAAGATTAATTGTTCTACCTCCTGTTTCAGTTCGACGGCCAATTTTGGAAACAGGCTGGTTGACAGCCCCCAAGACTTCATGTTCTACTTTGAAAATGGTAGACTTGTTGATCAACAAATGGAGAAGTCCTAGTGGTGGGCTTCAAAAATTTTTAGCAAGGGGTTCTCTTCCTGGTTGCTAGGTGGGCGTGGCCATGGTGGGTGTGGCCTAGTCAGCCTCCTGCACCACGGTGGGGGGCGTTTTTACCCTCCCTGGGCTCTGGAGGCTTTTCTCGAGCCTCCGGGAGGGTGGAAACGGCCTTCCCAGGCTCCAGAGGCCGGAAACGGGCTGATTTCTGGCCTTCCCGATCTTCTGGTAGGCCTGTTTTTTGCCCTCCCCGAGCCTCCACGCGCACCCTGCACTTATCCGCATCCAAAACGGGCCGTGTGGGGACTCCTGGGAGGGGAGGGGAGGGGAGGGGAGGGGTGGGCAGGCGTGGGATTTGGGGGTTCTCCGAACTGCACAGAATCTTAGCTAGAGGTTCTCCTGAACCCCTGCGAACCCCCAGCAGCCCACCGCTTGGAAGACCCTCTTAGCCCACGGAAATAAAAAAGAATACAGGTTTGGCTGGCTGGCCGATTCTGAGATTTGAAATCCATGTGTCTTCTAAATTACTCCTATGGAGAAAGACCGTTTTAAGGGATTACGTTTATGCCAAACCCTACAGTTAAATTCATGCACTAAGATACCGCATAGTTGTTCTGTCCCCGTCTCACACATGCACACAAATAGTCAGCCAGGGGTTAAATAAAACTTGCAGACAATAAATTTCTTCGATAACAGGATTGGCAGCAATCCAGTAGCTGCTTGCCAAGAACTTTACTCACAGAGGGAGGTGTTCCTCCTCCGTCAGATAAACCAAAACAAATACACAAAGTCAAAGAATTGTCAAGTCCAGTCCGTATTAAATCCAAGGCAGGCAGATAACGTAGTTTCAGAGATACAATGTGACTCGCTAGTTGTTTAGTTTTGTCTGTCACAGAGCCTGAATGGCCACCACACCCCCTTTCATCCCCTGTGGGGTGTGGTCCAGTGACTCAGCTTAATCTCTGACACGCCTCCTTTTCTGTTGCGTGCGCTTGTCTCTCCGACGCTGGCGTGGATCCAGCCAAGACTTATCTCCGTCACTGTCCGACTGTGACTGCTTGGAGATACCTGGCTCCTGGCCAATCTCTTCTCCTTCGGGAGACACCTGAGGCATTGCCAGAGAGGAGGGTCCTGGAGAGGGAGGCCTGGCCAACTCCTCTCCTTCACTTTCAGAGCCTTCTCCCTCCGATAAAACGGGCTCGGGGGTCGGAGTCACAACAATAGTTTGTTTGATTTTGGTTTAGCATGGTGTAAGACAGACTGTGATTTAAGCCGTGATGGCGCAGTGGTTAGGATGTAATATTGCAGGCTTACTCTGCCAAATGCCAGCAGTTCGATCCTGACCGGTTCAAGGTTGACTCAGCCTTCCATCCTTCCGAGGTGGGTAAAATGAGGACCCAGATTGTTGGGGGGCAATAAACCACTTAGAGAGGGCTGTAAAGCACCACGAAGCTGTATATAAATCTAAGTGCTATTGCTAATGCTACTTATGGCTTAGTGCAAAGCTTGAATCCATCATAGTTCTTACTGGATAAAAACAGATAGGAAGCTATAATGTCTCAAGTGAAGCCTTCCTTTTCTTTCTTTCTATTTTATCCTAAAGTTGTGATAGCTGCCTGGATGTCCTGCTGTCCCTCTAAAAACTGCCACCAGATCAGACGGAGGACAACATGGATTAAGGACACAAAGAGAAACTTTATCCATTGCACTGAACTCATTTAATCAAGAAAGTTAATCTCGGTTTTTTTTTTTTTTAATCCCTACTATTTTTGGGACTGGGCAAGTCGCTCAGAAGCCAAGTTCTGGGTGAGAAAATGGGCTGGCCTCCAAAGCATGCCCTATTTAGAAGTTGTCACTTGGGGGTCTAAAAAATGCAAAACCCTTCAAGAATCCAGCAGCCACAATGGTTGGGGTGGGATAGGATGCGGTGAGTAGGCAGGGAGGCTAGCCAAGGATCCCGCATCACAGTGCAAATCTTGCCTCTCTGTGTTATCTTTACCATGTGGCCTGTTTTATGTTCCCTTCTTCTCCACCAACGTTGCTAGAATCAGCCTTCTCTCTTGGGGACGTCACGGAGCCAACCAAGTTGACTTGGAGGCAACTATACAAACATGGTTTGCCATTGCCTTATTCCAAAATCCACCCCCTCTCCACGTCCTCCCAAAGTTTCCCAGTCTAGCCTACACCCCCCAGAATTTCCAAGAGATCTCCCACCTATGTGATAACCAGATCTTGTTTATGAGATCAACCGAGGCTGACAAACTCTAGTGAGATGCTTCCTGTTGAGGATCAACCTTACTAAAAGAGTGCTCCTTCTTTGGCCAGGGCTGCAAAATAACCTACCACTCACCTGGTTGGTTTGCTGGTGGTGAGATGATCACCAGAGCTGACCCTTCTCCTAATTCTTCTAACGCTACTTGAACAATCAACTTCTTTGGGGAACCTTCACTGCCGTTCCGTTGTGTTTGTGACTTAGCATTGTGTGAAGCGGTCAGATGTATTTGCACCATTCTTGTACTAAACTCCTGCAAGGAGAGGAGGGGTGTGGCAAGGCCGTAGCAAGGAGGGGCCCGGGAGCTCTTGCAGGGGCCAACTTCTTCCACTTCTTCCTTGAGGAGAGAAAGAGAAAGAGAGAGAAATAAAAACGAAGCCAGACCAATAGGCAAGCGAACAGTCATCATCACACATGAAAAAGATCCTATGTTTGTAAATATTCTGGAATTCTCTTGACTCGTGCAAAGGAGGTTTTTAAATGTTATTTAATTCTATTGCAGACAATTGCTATAAAATAATAAAAAATCAAAAACAAGGGGTCAATATTGCAACTCTGTGGATGTATCTGTGCATGTTACGATTCCTTCACCTGTCTTAACTAGTACGACTTAGGAAGATGGGGGTGAACATCAATTGAGGGATTTATTTCCCATTTCCAGGCTTAGTTCCAAAGTTGGACTTAAAAGTTGGGGTGGGGAGAAGAATTCCCTTCCAAAATCGCCTTTCTTTTTCCTGCACTAAAAACATGACTCATTGTTAACGGAGATCGATGCGATAAACCAGATCAAGTCGTGTTTTATTGAAGGCGCTCCCGAACCTGCATTCGCAGGACAGTTGGAGCTGCAGACTTGAGTTTGCAAACCAGAAACAGCTTGGTTCCACAGCCAACAGATCTAAACAAACCACGGGGCCGTTCAATAAATAATTAATGGAACATTGAACGAACCGTCAATCATTGTTAATGGCCAAAATAAAAAGCAGGACAGGCACGACTTTTATCCGGTAGGAAACAAACACAGATTCAATAAAGCTTCTGTTATGTCTAACACTCTTCTTCTTCTCAACCTGATAAGCGGAGAGTACAAAGATTGTAACGGGGTGGGGTGGGGGGCACGCTCCTTGAGTTACAAGAGGAAGTTCTAGCAGCATAAAGGTGGAGGAGGGGAGACGGCAGAAGAATCCCAGAGTTAAAATGCAATGAAACGGATGGTAGTTGAAAGCTATTCCCTTGTCCATCTGTCCAGAAAAAAAAAGGACAAAGCAGAGACCACGTTTTTCAGGGGTATCAGGGCAACATGGACCAACCTCGTGGCTTTTGTCTTCTGATAAATTAGGGATCGGCAACCTTAAACACTCAAAGAGCCACATAGGTCCTAATCGGAAGCCCCCCGTTCAATTCTGGAGTCAATAAGATCTCCCCAAAAATAAGACCTCCCCAAAATATTTAAACACATGTGCAGCCAGTCCCTGCCATTTCCTCTGGTTAGGGTTAGGGAGACAGTGCTGGAAATCAGGTAAAATGGCAAGAGGAGTCCCATCTTGCTCCATGCGCCCCAAAATAATAAGACCTCCCTGAAAATAAGGCCAAGCGCTTATAAGACAGGGTCTTATTTTTGAGGAAACATGGTATATATAAAATATATATATCACAGACCATTAGAATATATAGCGGAAAAAAGAGTCTTGAGAGTTAACAAGATTGATACTCTATGGTACAAAGCTACTCCAGAATTTCATTGTTCTGCTTTGGATATTGTGAAGCCTCCTCCCAGAAGGTAACAAAGAAAACCGGTCATGGAGAGGATGTGTAGCATCCCAGACAATACTCCGGACCCTGGTACAGCATCGCTTATATGCCATGTGGATAGAAGAAAGTGAATTTTCAATATTCATTTCTGCTGTCCTCACCACTTTCTCCACAGCCTTCCTGTCCGAAACAGTAATGCCTCCTATAACATATTGTATTTCATTTTGCCAAAATTCCTGGGGAACATTGTAGGGAGCAAGGATGGCAGTAAAGACTTCTATTTTTCTTTACAGCTTGCTATACAGCTATATTCTTTCCGTTTCCTTTTTTTAATTAAAGAGAGTTAAGGCAGAGAGTTGGGCAGATGCCAAGGAACGCAAGCCTATCAGATGCACCTCTTCCGAAGGCCTCCTTAGAGACAGAGATGCCTTGCAACACGCTTGCTTGCTATGCATTTTGTTCATTAAAAGGCTCTAAAAATAATAAAAAAAGGAAGCCAGACAAGGCTAGGGAGGCTGAGTGGGTGGGCAGAATGCTTGTCTCTGCGTTAGATTAACTGTTGTTTCTTAAAACTCCTGCAAGTGACAAAACTAATTTCATGTATTCATCTGCACATGGAGAACTGAGCAGGGCACGGGGATTTTTGTCTCTATGCTGAAGGAACCCACAACTTGCCTGGTGTGCAAAGTACCTGGGTGTAAAGAGGGTTGGTGCATGGGCGCCCTCAGACACAATTGTTAGCTTCATTGAGAGAGTAAAGCAGTGTGGAATTTGCACATCCTGCACAATTTACACAACAACACCTGTCCAATTTGCATCCCCTTTCTGGAGGCATTTCACTGAAAAACACACACACACACACACACATATACACACATAGAGGGTGCAGATCAGGGGTGAAATGCTCCCGGTTCGGACCGGATCGCCCGATCTGGTAGCGATGACGGCAGGTGATTTGGAGAACCGGTAGCAAAAATCCCTGCCCACCCCCATGCCCAGCTGAGCTGCGCGATCGTCAGAGGCTTTTTTTTTTTTTTTTTTTTTTACTTTTAAAAGCATTTTTTCTTTGGCCAAAAAAATACTTTTAAAAGTTTTTTAAAAAAGCCTCTGACCATCGCGTGGCTCAGCTGGGATCGCCAGAGCCTTTTAAAAGCATTTTTTCTATAACCTCTTCGGCCGAAGAGGTTGCAGAGAAAATGTTTTTAAAAGGCTCTGATGATCCTAGCTGAGTTGCCTGATCGTCAGAGGCTTTTTTTTTCTTTTAAAAGCAAAAAAAAAAAAAATGTTTTTAAAAGAAAACAAAGCTGATGATCAGGCAGCTCAGCTGGGATTGTCACAGCCTTTTAAAAGCATTTTTTCTACAACCTCTTCCACCGATGTTTTTAAAAGTAAAAAGAGAAAAGAAAAAAAGTTGGCCACACCCACCCAGTTACATTACCCCTCCACCAAGCCACGCCCACAGAACCGGTAGTAACAAATTTTACATTTCACCACTGGTGCAGATATATGAAGCGCAAACAATCAGACCCACACTTGGAGGCTTCCATTAGCTGTTCTCCTGCTCAAGTCTTTACACAGGAATCTTTTCAGGTTCTCAGTTTGCATCTGGGTAAGACCAGATCCCACGTACTTTGAGAAGAGAAGACTCGGAAAAGAGCCTGAGGTTCGGAAAGATGGAAGGCAAAAGGAGAAGGGGACGGAAGAGGATGAAGATGGTTTAGATGCTGTCGTCGACAAAATGAACATGAATTTGGGAAAACTCTGGGAGATAGGGGAGGTCAGAGGTGCCTGGCATGATAGCAATAGCAATAGCACTTATATATTGTTTTACAGTGCTTTACAGCCCTTTCTAAGTGGTTTACAGAGTCAGAATATTGCCCCCAACAAACTGGGTCCTCATTTTACCCACCTGGGAAGGATGGAAGGCTGAGTCAACCTTGAACCGATTAGGATCGAACTGCTGGCAGTGGGCAGAGTTAGCCTGCAATACTGCATTCTAACCACTGTGCCACCAGGGTTCCTAATAGCAATAGCACTTAGACTTATATACCGCTTCACAGTGCTTTTACAGCCAACTCTAAGCGGTTTACAGAGTCAGCCTTATTGCCTCCAATAATCTGGGTCCTCATTTTACTGACCTCAGAAGGATGGCAGGGCGAGTCAACCTTGAGCCTGGTGAGAGTCAAACTGCCAAATTGCCGTCAGCAGAAGTAGCCTGCAGTACTGCATTCTCACCACTGCGCCACCGTGGCTTGCAGTGATCCATGGGGTGGCAAAGAGTCAGACGTGATTTCACAACTGTACAAAAAGACTAGATAAAGTTCAATGGCAGGTGGGGGGGGAGGTAGATTTTTGCCTTCTTGTGCCCACATAGGGATTCCAGACTAAGTCCTCGTTTGACTCCTCCTCCTGGCTCAGCCGGACCTCTTCTACAAGAGACATTGTCCTTGGAGGTTAGGAGTTCCTGGAATGGGATACGTTTGCTTAGTTCTTTCTGTGAGGAATTACAAACTGAGGCAACCCAGAATTCATATTTTTTTAAAAAAAAATGGTCTCACACACCCACTTTGGAGAGCAGGAGGAAGTCGGGGAAAGCCTGTTGCCTTACAACGGGATAGGCGATGCAGTCACTCCTCGCTTTGTCTCCATCCCATAAAATCCCATACCCCTTCCCCCCCTTCCTCTCCAGCCTTGTCCACCACTTAGTGGCACGATGCTCTCCGGCGGCCTGCGAGCCTCTGCCAGTTGCCACGGCAACAGCAGCTGCAGGGGCTTGCTTGGATTTCCTGAGCTGGAAGCTGAAATGCCCATCTCCAAATACGAGGATGAAACTCGGGACCGTCTGCAAGCCAGAAGCCCAAAGCCCAAATGAAAGCTCAAAGATGCCCAACGCCCACACAAGGGTACCTCTGGGCATGTGTGGAGAGCGCTTTACCACCAGCCTAAGTCCTTTCACTCCCCAAGCCAGGGATGCCAATGGCGTCTCTCCATCCGTCTCAAAACGATGCGATAATAAGGGGACCCGGATCGATCAGTAAATCTGTAAAACTTGTAAATTGATCACGAGCTGCAAATGAACCCCAGCGTTCGTGGGGTGTGCGGAGTGGGAAGCCTATTTTTGAGTCCAATTTAATTCTGTGGGGCTTTCTCCCTCACGAGCACAGCGTTGCTGCTTTAAGCCAACATCTGTTTTCCTTCCAACCTGCTGGATCCTTCCAGAAAGGGCTTCCCACACTTTTTTTTATTTTTTATTTTATTTTTTTTAAAATTTGATTTATATGCCGCCCTTCTCCGGAGACTCAGGGCGGCTTACAATGCGTTAAGCAATAGCCTTCATCCTTTTGTATATTTATACAAAGTCAGCTTATTGCCCCCACAATCTGGGTCCTCATTTCACCTACCTTAGAAAGGATGGAAGGCTGAGTCAGCCTTGAGCCTGGGGAGATTCGAACTTACTTTTAATTGCAGACAGCTGGTGTTAAATTACAGTGCTTTAGTCTGCAGAGCTATCCAGGCTCCTGAACACTGTTGTTTTGCCCCTCATTTCTAGGTTCTCCAAACCCTGATTTGCACCTTGGGTTTCTTTTTGGGACTCTGAATGCTCTGCGAATCCAGCATTTGGGTTTTTTCCAAGTCCTAATTACGGCTCAGAAAGGTCTACGCACCTAAAGCCTGTATTATTTAGTAAACTGGATTAAGCAAAGCGTGACTTAGCTGCCATGGGACGAATCGCTTCTAAGCTGACATTTCCCTGCAGTCTTTATGGTTAAAGCACACCTGCTCTACCAATAAACCTGCGTTCCTCTATGATGCTGTTTCGTTCCCTTGAAGGCCCCCAAAGCAGTGGTGAAATCCATTTTTTTTTACTACCGGTTCTGTGGGCATGGCTTGGTGGGCGTGGTGTGGCTTGGTGGGCGTGGCTTGGTGGGCGTGGCAGGGGAAGGATACTGCAAAATCCCCATTCCTGTGCCACTCCTCGGGGAAGGATACTGCAAAATCTCCATTCCCACCCCACTCCAGGGGAAGGATACTGCAAAATCCCCATTCCTGTGCCACTCCTCGGGGAAGGATGCTGCAAAATCTCCATTCCCACCCCACTCCAGGGGAAGGAGATAGCAAAATCTCCATTCCCCCCCCGCTCCTGGGGAAAGGATATTGCAAAATCCCCATTCCCACCCCACTCCTGGGGAAGGATATTCCAAAATCCCCATTCCCTCCCCACTCCTCGGGGAAGGATATTCCAAAATCCCCATTCCCGCCCCACTCCTGGGGGAAGGATATTCCAAAATCCCCATTCCCGCCCCACTCCTGGGGGAAGGATATTCCAAAATCCCCATTCCCGCCCCACTCCTGGGGGAAGGATATTGCATGCGCAGAGGGTAAAAAACAGGTGACTTCCTGGTTAAAACCAGGAAGTATAACGACCACCGGGCGGGTGGGAGGAACGTCACGCTGCCATCGCTACCGGTTCTCTGAACCACCCGCCGCCATCGTTACCGATTCGTCTGAACCGGTCCGAACCGGTAGTATTTCACCCCTGGGCCACACCCACCATGGCCACGCCCACCCAGCAACTGGGCAGAGAAACCCCTTGCTAAAATTTTTGAAGCCCATCCCTGCATAACATTTCCCCTTTGTACCGGCTGCAGAAGGCATGATTGTCAAGCCCAGCGTGTCAAGATGCTGCTCAAAATTTTGAAAGACTTCTCTTCCCGTAGATACGGACGAGGGAGGGGGATAAGGATGCTGCAGGGACCCTTTGTAGGAACCCAACGATTCAAAATGGGGAAAAAAAAAAAGAGACCAAACAGTTTTCTCTCTGGCAGGATTAGTCAGAACAGGAACAGAGCCAGGAAACCGTACATTTCCATGCTAAGGCAACATCATGCAGCAAGGGGGTATAGCTCAGTGGTAGAGCATTTGACTGCAGATCAAGAGGTCCCTGGTTCAAATCCAGGTGCCCCCTTCTTTTTTTTTCTCTTCGAAGAAAAATGATGGAGAGGGGAAGCTTTCTTGGATAAGAAGAGACAGCCTGTTTTCCCCCAGAGAAATCAAAAAAGCCGAAGATTAGAAAAAAGTGGATTAGCTGTGAGGCTAAAGAGATTTGTAGAACATCCAAGAGGGCAGAGAGAGATGGTAAGGTTGTAATTATCTGTTGACGAAAAGGCTGGAAGTCATTATAGTTCCTTGCTTTCCTTTTTCTTTTTCCTTTTCATGCACCTTTTTCCTTTCCTTTCCTTTCCTTTCCTTTCCTTTCCTTTCCTTTCCTTTCCTTTCTTTTCCTTCCCCTTCCCCTTCCCTCTTCCTTTCCTTTCCTTTCCTTTCCTTTCCTTTCCTTTCCTTTCTTTTCCTTCCCCTTCCCCTTCCCTCTTCCTTTCCTTTCCTTTCCTTTCTTTTCCTTTCCTTTCCTTTCCCTTCCCTTCCTTTCCTTGTCTCTTCCTTCCCTTCCTTTTCTTTTCTTTTCTTTTCTTTTCTTTTCTTTTCTTTTCTTTTCTTTTCTTTTCTTTTCTTTTCTTTTTTCTTTTCTTTTCAGCTTTGTCTTTGCCTTTAGGTCAAATTCTTTAAAAATATAAATAAGAA
This sequence comes from Pituophis catenifer annectens, assembly GCF_029215685.1. NCBI lineage: Eukaryota > Metazoa > Chordata > Lepidosauria > Squamata > Colubridae > Pituophis > Pituophis catenifer. Next base: position 10,229,319 of record NW_027256896.1, on the reverse strand, counting down.
AGAACCAAAAAAAGGAAAGGACACACAGAGGAACACACCTCTAAAAGCAGACAACTGCAGGCTACATTCACAACTGTGCCCTTGGCACTGTGCAATATAAATTCTTCTTACACCAAAAGATCACTGCTTGCTAATCTTGGCGTGCTCAGGTGCTGTCCCAGACAATAGTCCTCGACTTACAACAGTTCGTTTAGTGACCATCCAAAGTTACAAGTGACTTATTACAAAAAGCGACTTAGCAATGTTTTTTTCATACTTATGACCATTGCAGCATCCCCACGGTCATGTGATCAAAAAAATGCTTGGCAACTGGCATGTACTTATGACAGTTGCGGTGTCCCGGGATCATGGGATCCCCTTTTTGCGACTTTCTGATCAGGAAAGGCAACGGAGAAGACAGCTTCACTTTATAACCGTGTTACTAACGTAACAACTGCAGCGATTCACTTAGCAACGGTGGCAAGAAAGGTCGTAAAATGGGGGCAAAACTCACTCGACAACTATCTCGTTTAGTGATGGACATTTTGGATTCAACTGTGGTCATAAGTTGAAGACTACCTATATAGCCATGAGTTTATAAAACTGGAAAATCAACCGTGCTTAGAAAATGTGCAAAAGGTTGAATGTCTGCCTGGCCTACAACTGCTGAAACTCAGGAAATGTGGGAAGGGTGAAAGTCCAGCCTTCACTACACACTGCTATTCACTGCTATTACCCTTGGAGAAAATGTCCTAAAATTCACATGTGCCTTAACTGAACAGCAGCTTAGAAATGTTAAGTTGAGGGATGCATAGCCTTTTAAAAGAAATGCTCTTGCTTAAATGCTCTGGTTCACACTTTGTGCAGGTTATAACTTAACTATATAATGTAGTTGTTTTTATAAATTAAATCTTGAAAGAACAGAAAAGGATAGAATAAGATTGTTGGAAGGGACCTTGGAGGTCTTCTAGTTCAACCCCGTTGAGTAGGAGACCCTATATCATTCCAGACAGATTGGCTGTCTAATCTCTTCTTAAAAACTTCCAATGTTGGAGCATTCACAACTTCTGAAGGCAAGTTGTTCTGCTGATTAATTGTTCTCACTTCCAGGAAATTTCTTCTTAGTTCTAGGTTGGTTCTCTCCTGGATTAGTTTCCACCCATTGCTTCTTGTCCTGCCCTCAGGTGCTTTGGAGAATAGCTTGACTCCCTCTTCTTTGGGGCAACCCCTGAGATATTGGAAGACTGCTATCATGTCTCCCCTGGTCCTTCTCTTCATCAAACTAGACATACCCAGTTCCTGCAACCATTCTTCATATGTTTTAGCCTCCAGTCCCCTAATCCTTTTTGTTGCTCTTCTCTGCAACTCTTTCTAGAGTCTCCACATCTTTTTTACATCGCGGAGACCAAAACTGAATGCAATATTCCAAGTGTGGCCTTACCAAGGCCTTATAAAGTGGTATTAACACTTGACGTGATCTTGATTCTATCCCTCTGTTTATGCAGCCTAGAACTGTGTTGGCTGTTTTGGCAGCTGCTGCACATGGCTGGCTCATATTTAAATGATTGTCCACTAGGGCTTCTTATATAATTTGTGAACTATATGTGGCTAACTTATCATGGCTAGGGGACTGCAATGAAAATTGTGTGGTCAAGAGACCACAATTGAACATGTAGACACACACACACAGGTACAAACCATATCCACAGTCTGCAGAAATCCGTTGTGGTTTGCCTGCAGCCTGCAGAGCTGGCAGCGGAGTCGGACAGTGAGATGGCTGAGGAAGGACATGGGTCAGTCCTGGAGGCTGGGGAAGGCCCGGATGAGGGCTCTGCGTCAGAAGCAGAGATGGAGCCAGGGCCATCGGGGAGTGATGTGCAGACTCCGGAGCCTCCAGAGGCTGACAGCAGAGAGGCAGAGGAACAGGAAGAGCCTGTTCCTAGTGCACGCATGAGAAGAGCTGCCAAAAGGCAAGAGCAGCGGAAGCAAAAAGGACAACTTGGGAGTAAGGCCAAGAGATGATTGGCCCCTCCCATAAGGCTTAAAAGACCGTCAACGGCTCTTGGGCTCTTTGTCGGAAAACAACGTTGATAGACTTGTTCTTGTCTTGTTGCACTTATCTCTGGTCGGCGTCTTCTGCTTCTGAACTTTTGCCAAGAGGAGCCTTTGGCAGTTTGCCTAATTATACCAAGGTTGGTGATTAGACTGAAGAATTTGTGTTATGAAGAGTTTGTTTTAATTAGTTTGGACTACGCTGAGAATGAGTTAATTCTCAGCTAATAAAGTCTGTTTGTTTTGGAACTGTTTGCTACTAATACTACTTACTTGGACCTGGGTCACCCCCCCTCTTTTTTATGGGGGCAGGGGTGGACTTTGCTAAAGCAGATAATAAAGCTTATGTTTGCCATTTTCTTCTTTCAAGATGGTACAAAATCTTGCTGCCAAATTTCACCAGTCATGATCAGAAGCAGCTTTACAGGCAGCATTGAAACTGGCAGTGCAGAGGTGAACTCTATCAATTGTGCTTCGTTCAACTAACTGTGGTTAAACAAACCATGGCATAGCCTAATAGGCAAAATCCTCACCTGTTTCCATCTGAAGCTCCTTCTAAGGACGGCACTCTCCTGTGTCCTTCAGCCTTCCTTTCAACTTTGCGGTCTCTGGATTTGAAAACTTCCTGTTTATGGCCAGATTACAACAGTTGTAAAATATATATATATATATATATATATATATATATATATATATATATATATATATATATATATATATATATATATATATATTAAAACAGAGAGAGGAAGCAAATCAGGCACTTATCTATGAACAGACTAGTTTAGGCCATAGTTTGAGACTGTTTAATGCTTATCCTACAGGTGGAAACAATCAGTATTATGCTGAAGAATCAGCTGGTAATTTTTTGCAAATCAAACATTTTAAAGCAACAGGAATCACTTTGCATGTTTTTTTGTTTTTTGGGTAGTACAATATCTGGAGTGGAAACCATTCTCCTTAATATCCCAGAAGGAAGAAAACAGTTGCCATGAACAAAGGCTCTAAGGAAGTTTTTAATTAATCTTAACATCGCTGCTGTGTAGACGATCGATCAAGACTAAGTCATAAACTAAAAATAGTCTCCTTCAAGTTGATTTTGATTAGCGTTTGTCAAGCTTGGCAAACTTGAAAACGTGTGGGTTTCAACTCCTAGAATTCATCTTAATGAGCAATATTATCTTGATTTTATTGGCCAGCAATCTCTATCCTGTGTTTTGAGGCCTGGGGCCCTGTGATATAGCCAGAATAAGGTAGGCAGGCAAAGACACTACAGTGAAGATCGAAACAAAAACTCCAGCACGATTGGCCAAAGGTGAAGATTGGCTTGGTCATTTAACAGAAGAACAGACTTGGAGAGACCTTATTCCAGGGGTCCTCAACCTCTGGGCAGCAGATTGGCTGTGGATCGCCAGGAACTAAGTCACACAAGTGTCAGGTTTTCAGGCCGTCTTCAAATAAATTGCGTCTCAAACAAAGTCTTTTTTGAAACAAACTTCCATTTTATTTAGCATGGCAACTTTTACACTGACTCCATGCAGCCAGCACTGACGTGCTGACCCAAAATCCCTCCTCTTCCTTCCCCCACTCCTCTGCATTCATTGGCCATCTTCCCAATCATTCACCCCTAATCTACTGCTCCAATTCAAAGAATTTCCCCCCTCCCATCCATCTCCTAGGGGACATTATCTCCAGCTAAAATAAGTAGGTGAAAAGCAACCATCCCATTGCAGACACTTGTGTTCTCCTTCTCATGTCAGCACTAGGATAAATGCATCTTGACGTGCTAACAACAAGTGAGTGAAGCCCCATCCGTGCAGGGGTGGGATGTAGGCAGTGTGCAAAATCACACACGCACACAGACTCCACAGAAAAATCACTCTCCATGTAACCAGTCCCTGGTGGCCAATAGATTCGGGGCCACTGCCCTTTACCATTCCAGACAAGTGGTTGTCCAGTCTCTTCTGAAAAACCTTCAGTGATGGAGCACCCACAACTTCTGAAGGCAAGTTGTTCCACTGGTTAATTGTTCTATCTGACAATTTCTCCTTAGTTCTAGGTTGCTTCTCTCCTTGATTAGTTTCCACCCGTTGCTTCTTGTCCTGTCTTCAGGTGCTTTGGAGAACAGCTTGACTCCCTCTTCTTTGGGGCAGCCCCTGAGATATTGGAAGACTGCTATCATGTCTCCCCTGGTCTTTCTTTTCATCAGACTAAACGTACCCAGTTTCAGCAACCGTTCTTTATATGCTTTGGCTTCCAGTCCCCTAATCCTCTTTGTTGCTCTTCTCTGCACTTTTTCTAGAGTCTCAATATCTTCCCCCCCCCTAATTTGTGGGTGCTTGTATCATCCTAGCCAAGCCGGTGGGGTCAGTTCAAACTCAGGTTCATTTATTAAATCCTGGCTACAGGAAAGTGTGCTGGGAAACACAGCTAGTATTTTAAAACCCTCCCATTCATTCCACTGACATCAAACCTCTTAGATTTGCTGATCCTGAATTAGTGTCCTAGATAGATCCGTGATGGCGAATCTATGGCACGCATGGCAGAGGTGGCACACAGCGCCCTCTCTGTGGGGACGTTCTTAACTGGGGCTTATTTTTTGGGGTGGGGCTTATATTACGAACATCCTCGGTGGTGCAGCGGACTAAAGTGCTGTTAAGTGCTAGCACTTAGCTGCCGGCTGCCTGCAATTAGTGCAAGTTTGAATCTCACCAGGCTCAAGGTTGACTCAGCCTTCCATCCTTTCGAGGCAGGTAAATTGAGGACCCGGATTGTGGGGGCAATAAGCCGACTTTGTATGGAACAACACCGCTTAGGGGGTGCCGAAAGCCCTAATAAGCAGGTATATACAAAAAAGTATGCAGGCTATTGCTATAATGCATTGTAAGCCGCCCCGAGTCTATGGAGAAGGGCAGCATATAAATTGGATTAATAAATAAATAATAAGTAAATAAATAAAATGCTGAAAAATCATGCTAGGGCTTATTTTCCAGTTGGGTCTTATTTTCGGGGAAACAGGGTAGCCATGCAGAAAGAGGAGAGAGGAATCGTACAGCAGCAAAGTAGGAAGACTATGAATCCATCCTGGACTTTTTGTTCCCTCATTCGTTTGGGCAAAAGGGAATTCGCTTTAGAAATTTGCTTTTCAGAAAGAGGCTGGATCCAGCCTGGCCTTCGAAAGAGACATTTTCACAGCAAAACCCCCAGGGTGATTTTTTTGCTTTAAGGAAGCGTTTGATTGAGCCAAAGGGCTATTCAGTGGGAGCTCATCCCTCCCTTGTTTGAAATCCCTGTAGCTATGCAACCAACATGGTCATCTCGGCACCTGGGAGGCCTCCTCTCAGCGTCCTTGAAAGAGGCTTTTATTGTGTAGGTGTTGCATCTTCTTCTCAACATACAAGGCTTCGGAGACTGAAAGCCTTTGCTGGAATGCAGGCTTGCTAAAGGAGTAGATCAGGGGTGAAATCCAGCAGGTTCTGACCAGTTTTGGAGAACCCGTAGCAGAAATTTTGAGTAGTTTGGAGAACCGGCAAATACTACCTCTGGCTGGCCCCAGAGTGGGGTGGGAATGGGGATTTTGCAGTATCCTTCCCCCAGGAGTGGGGAGGGAATGGAGATTTTGCAGTATCCTTCCCCCAGGAGTGGGGTGGGAATGGGGATTTTGCAATATCCTTCCCCCAGGGGTGGGGTGGGAATGGGGATTTTGCAGTATCCTTCCCCCAGGAGTGAGGAGGGAATGGAGATTTTACAGTACCTCTGGAGTGGGGAGGGAATGGAGATTTTGCAATACCCCAGGAGTGTGGTGGGAATGGGGTTTTTGCAATATCCTTCCCCCAGGAGTGGGGAGGGAATGGAGATTTTGCAGTATCCTTCCCCCAGGAGTGGGGAGGGAATGGAGATTTTGCAGTATCCTTCCCCCAGGAGTGGGGTGGGAATGGGGATTTTGCAATATCCTTCCCCCAGGAGTGGGGTGGGAATGGGGATTTTGCAGTATCCTTCCCCCAGGAGTGAGGAGGGAATGGAGATTTTACAGTACCCCTGGAGTGGGGAGGGAATGGAGATTTTGCAATACCCCAGGAGTGTGGTGGGAATGGAGTTTTTGCAATATCCTTCCCCCAGGAGTGGGGGGGGGGAAATGGAGATTTTGCAGTATCCTTCCCCTTCCATGCCCACCAAGCCACACCACGCCCACCAAGCCCCGCCCACAAAACCGGTAGTAAAAAAAAATGGATTTCACCACTGGAGTAGATGAAGAAGGGGGGAAGAGAGAAGGGTTTCTGTCGGGCTAGTTAAGACTGGAGTGGCCTTCTTTTCAAAGGTGGTTAATTCACTGCCAGAGGGATCCCCCTGACGGTGACATCCATGGGGAATTAAAGGAACAGCAGGACTTCACCAACTGAGCTGCTTGAAGAGGCTCAGCCGAATCATCATGCTGGGCAGAGCTTAGATGTTAGGTGTCTCCTTCAAGTTGCCCAGCCTAAATCTTCCTTTGCTGGAGAGACACGGAAAGGCAATCTGTATGATTTTATTTATTTTTATTTTATTTTTATTTTGATTTATATGCCGCCCTTCTCTGGAGACTCAGGGCGGCTTACAAGGCATTAAGCAATAGCCTTCATACTTTTGTATATTTTATACAAAGTCAGCTTATTGCCCCCACAAACCGGGTTCTCATTTTACCTACCTTAGAAAGGATGGAATGCTGAGTCAACCTTGAGCCTGGTGAGAATTGAACTCGCAGTAATTGCAGGCAGCTGGAAGCTAAATGCTAAATACTACCTTTAACAGTAGCATTAATCTGCTGCGCCACTCAGGCTCTGATGATTCTGGAGGGGCTTCTTGGTGCAATGGGGTGGATAGTTGGAGGGTGGGGGTGGAGGGAAAGGAGCATGGGGATAAACCTGGTGGAAATATAGGAGGGCCTCAACTTACGATCATAAATGAGCCTGGAATTGCATAAGTAAGTCATGCTGGTCAGTAAATGGTCGACTGGATTTTATGACGTTGTTTGTGAGTCACCAAGCGAATTCATGGTCTTTTAGTGCAGGGATCTCCAACCTTGGCAACTTTAAGACGTGTGGCCTTCAAGTGTTGTGGCCCGCCAGCGGCCTGCGCAGATTGTGGCTGATCCCGATGACGAGGCGGCTGGTGTGGTGTCGCACCAGTAGCCTGTGCAGCCAGCGCTCGAGTTGGACAGCGAGGAGGCTGAAGAGTAGTGCCAGAGGCAGAGACTCAGCCAGGGCCTTCAGAACCTCCAGAGGCTCCTTCAAGTGAAGAGAGTGAAGTGGAGGAGCCTCTTTTCAATGCTCGAGCACGCAGGGCTGCCAAAAGGCAGGAGTGGCTACTCAGGAGGAGGTCTCCTCGAGAGTAAGGCTTGGGGCTAATTGGCCACTCCCTTAGCCTATTTAAATTTGCACACAGCTGGCAAATGTTGCTGGAAACAACGTTTGGTCCTACACAGAGCATTTTGAGAGTGAGTTTTTTTGTTACAACTTGGTTTCTGGGCTGATTGCCAACCCTTTCCGGACTTTGTTTAATCTCTGTAATTCATAGCAGGCTGCTAAGGACATTTGTGGTTAAAGGCTGCATTTTGAAAGGGTTCTGTTTGTATTAAACGGAGTTTTTGGGAGCTGTGTGTGTGCTGCACTTCTTGGGACCCGTAGCTGGGGCAGAACATCAAGTCCCAGGATTCCTCAGCCAGCTGCTGGCTGAGGAATTCTGGGACTTGAAGGCCACACGTCTTAAAGTTGCCGGGTAAAATCCCTGCTTGTGTTTTTCTTGCAGATTTCCGCCTCGGTGGCCCTGGATGGTTGCTAGGGGAACATGCAACTGGTGCGGAATCTACTAGCCGGGTGCACATCAGTGGTCTACTCCACAGGTGCACCTTGAAACAGCTGCCACTGGTGCAACATGACACCCTTAAAAGTAACTCACTGTCATCCCAGATGGGAAAATTTCTGTCTGGAAAGAATCGGATCAAATCTATCCAAATATATTCAGCTTTCTGATGGGCTGGGATTGGATTTAGGGTTGATTTCCACGGCTAAGCAAAAGTTAAGTGAGCTTTGCTCCATGTTATTTTGCCGCAGTTGTTAAGTGAATCATGCTGTCATTAAGTGGATCCAGCTCCCCCCCCCCACTTCCTTTGCTTGTCAGAAGCTGGCTGGGAAGGTTATAGATCGTCCTCGAGTTACAACCACGACTGAGCCCACAATTTCGCTTGCAGAGTAAACACCGTTGTTAAGTGTGTTTTGCCCCATTTTACAACCGTGGCAAGAAAGGTTGTAAATGTGCCCCGTTTTACAATCTTTCTTGCCACGGTTGTTAAGCGAATCACTGCTGTCATTAAGTTAGTCACACAGTTGTTAAGTGAGTCTGGCTTCCCCAACTGAATTTGCTTGTTTAGAAAGTCACAAAAGAGGAATCATGTGATTCCCGGGTCATTGCAACAGTCATAAGTACATGCCAGTTGCCAAGCCTCTGAATTTTGATTACGTGACCACAGGCATGCTGCAACAGTGGTTAAGTGTGAACATTTTTCATTGTTGTTGTAACAGTGAACTGTCACTAAGTCGAGAACTAACCTGTAGCTGGGAGAGTCTCAGCATTGAGCCCAGCCTCTCTCCCACTCCCCATTTAATTCCTTCCTAATTCTGGGAGTTGAGATTCACACAGTTTAAAGTCATTATGGTTGAGGAACCTTGGGATACAGGCAGTCCTCGAGTTATGACCACAACAGAGGCCAAAATTTATGGTGCTAAGGGAAACATTTGTTAAGTGAGTTTGCTTCCATTTTTCGACTTTTCTTGCCACCATTGTTAAGTGAGTCACTGCAGTTGTTAAGTGAGTCACATGGTTGTTAAGCAAATCTCGCTTCCCCATGGACTTTTTATTTGTCAGAAGGTCGCAAAAGGGGATCACATGACCTCCGGGGACGCTGCAGCTGTCATAAATACGAACCAGTTGCCGAGTGTCTGAATTTTGATCATGTGACCACGGGGACGGTCATGTGTGAAAAACGGCCGTACGTCACTTTTTTCGGCGTCGTTGTAACTTCGAACGGTCAGAAAATGAACAGTGCGAGGACCTCCTGTAGTGAGTCAAAACCTTGGGCTCCCTTACCGCAGAATGATTCTTTCCCAGTTTTAACCCATGGAAGACCGGGGATCGACCTTTTCCTCTTCTGTGTGCAACCCACGTTCTCCTGTGCTGAGCCCTGGCCCCATTGCCATCCGTCTCGACCGGTGTGGTGGGGAACGCAGCCAGCCAGCTTCTCAGAAGTGGTGGAGAGTCAGAAGGTTCATCTGAACAGATGTTGTTCCAAGCCAGCGAAAGAGAATTTTATAGCTGTCGTAATGTATCCTTGGTACCGGCAGGATCGTTGGCTTCTCTGGGCATCTTTCCAGGTTTTGCTGTGGCCGTAGAGAAGGCGACTGGTTTCATTATTGCCAAAGATCTGAAAAAGGAATCGTTTCGTCCAGCACTAGCGCCCAATATCCCTTATCCATCCGTCCATCCTTCGTTCGACAGCGGCTCTGCTGGTCTCCAGCCGATCGTTCCCTGTTCTGACCCAGTTCCCCAAACACGACAAACCCTCTGTAGCTGAAGCAATGATTCCTTTATTAGGAGTGTCAGCAACCCCGGCAAAAAGTTTCTCTCTCATCACAGGCTAACAAGTCTGTCTGGCAGGAAGATGAATAGTTGTCTGCCACATCTATTCATCTCCGCCCCCTGCCTTTTATCCCCAGAGCTAGGGTGGGGCTTCGCTAGCAGTGGTGGCTCTTCTGTCCCAAGGATCGGCCCACAGATTTCCACTGCTCTCCTCTCCTCTGCCTTCTGCACATCCGCACATCAGGCACTGGACCCAGCTGTTCCTCCTCTTCCTCATCAGCCATCTCCAGACCTGGCGGCTGTTGACTCTCCATCTGAAGGCTGACGGACAGCCCAGGCTCTGCCTCTGTCTCTCTCTCTCTGCCAGCTCCATTCCCTCTTCTCCCTCGGAGGTCTCAGGTTGCCTTGATGCTGACCCTGACTCCCACGCCTACTCCTCTTCCTCCTCCTCTGATATGGTTGCTGGAGGGGCTGGCGGCCAACAGGCCACAACATTCCCATTGCTAACAAGATGGCTGAATATTTATGGCCTTCTTGGACCCAGGTAAGGAAGCAGCCCTTCTTGAGGTGGCCTCAGAGCAGTGGTGTCCACAGGATACGGTCCCGGAAGTCGAGAGGGCGACCATAAGGTGATTGAAACACCAAATGTATTTTATGAGTGGCTTGACTGCACTATTGTGGTTCCTGCATGAAGCATCTTTCACCATCTTCAGTGGGAAGCTTTCTGCCTCAGAGACTTGCTGGGATAGATGAGTAGTTGTCCAGAAAGGACCAAGCGGTAGGAGAACCCTGGTCTACAGTTATAGGACAACTAGTAGAGCGCAAGGCTTATCATCATCATCACCATCACCATCATCATCATCATCATCATCATCATCATCACCATCATTTATTTATTTTATCAAGAACGTATTAGGTAATATATATAAGGATAAGCATGAATTGAATACATAAAATGGATACAAATAAATGGGGACAGTAGGACAGGGATGGTACGTACACTGGTGCTCTTATGCACGCCCCTTACAGACCTCTTAGGAATGGGGTGAAGTCAACAGTAGACAGTCTAAGGTTAAAGTTTTGGGGGTTTGGGGAAGAAATCACAGAGTCAGGTAGTGCATTCCAGGCATTGACCACTCTGCTGAAGTCGTATTTTCTGCAATTGAGTTTGGAGCGATTTACCTTGAGTTTGTATCTATTGTGTGCTCGTGTATTGTTGTGGTTGAAGCTGAAGTAGTCATTGACAGGTAGGACGTTGTAGCAGATAATTTTATGAGCTACGCTTAGGTCATTCTGAAGGCAGTGTAGGTCTAAGTTTTCTAAGCCCGGAATTTCAAGTCTGGTGGCATGACGTATTTTGTTGCGAGCAGAGGAGTGGAGGACTCTTCTTGTGAAATATTTCTGGATACGTTCAATTGATCCTAATTCAAAATACACATTCAAAAGACCCTAATAATCAGGATCTGGTTGGCTTGCAGATGGAGAGAGAGAGAGCCATGGAGGTGGCCTTGAGGGAAATGTTCAGAAGCTGCTACAGAAACACAATGAGCAGAAGCCCTGAGAAAGGAAATAGCGTTAGGAACAGACTCAAGATGACTCCTGCAGGGGTGGGCTTCAAAAATTTTAGCAACTGGTTCCCTGCCCGGTTGCTGGATGGCCGTGGCCATGGTAGGCGTGGCCTACTTGGTTTCCTGCACCACGGCAGTGGGGGGAGGGCATTTTCACCCTTCCCAGACAAGAAGATGGCAGAACTGGGCATGTTGTTGTTAGTTGTCAAGTAGTGTCCAACCCATCGTGATCCCATGGGCAACGTTCCTCCAGGCCTTCCTGTCCTCTACCATCCTCTGGAGTCCATTTAAGCTCACACCGACTGCTTCAGTGACTCCATCCAGCCACCTCATTCTCTGCCGTCCCCTTCTTTTGCCCTCCATCGTTCCCAGCATTCGGCTCTTCTCCAGGGAGTCCTTCCTTCTCATTAGGTGGCCAAAGCATTTGAGTTTCCTCTTCAGGATCTGGCCTTCTAAAGAGCAGTCAGGGTTGATCTCCTCTAGGACTGACTGTTGGATCACCGTGCAGTCCAAGGGACTTGCAGGAATCTTCTCCAGCACCAGAGTTCAAAGGCCTCCATTCTTTGGCGCCTGGCCAAAGATTAAATCAAAATTCTTCCCAATTAAAAGTGGGGCGCCTACCGGTTTCACTACCGGCCTTCCTTGGTCCACCCGTTATTATTATTTTACATTTTTAAAGATGTCGAGTTTATTTAAAAAAAAATTAAAACTTCCAGCATCCTCTTTAAATGCCAAAGGTGCTTTCTTAAAAGATAGAGCACGCCCACCTGCTCCAATTAAAAAAAAAAAAAGGCAAAAGATAAAGTGGCTGCCAAGGGGCTGGCAGTTGGCAGAAACCATCCTGCGGATTTCAAGTATTTTAAGGAAGGCGCCTTTCCCACCCTTTGTTTCTGCTCAATTGGTAGGCTGTGGCTTGCCACCTCCATGGCAGCAGCCACGTTGTGAATGGCGAAGAAGCCCCCACGGACATTCATTGTGCGAGAAACACCTCCCCCCCCGCCCGACACGCTATTCAAATTCTCGTATAGCGTTTATTGCTCTCGACTTAAGAGCCCCTCTGCTTTGGGTTTTTACCCACCTCCATTTGCACGTTGCAAAGACCATAAAAAAAAAATGGAATCTGGTTGCCAGTGCTTGCATGAGTCCTGTTGCACAGGGAGGGTTCGAGTTAGGACCAGGGGTGGGATTCAGCCTATTCAGTCCGGTTCGGGCGAGCCGGTTGCTCCTACGATCAGCTGAGAGCGAACCGGTTCACTCCGACCGTCAGCTGGGCCCGCTCGCCCGCTACTGCAGTATACCTACCTTTATTTCGTTCGTTTGAAACCCAGCTGATAGGCGCAGCAGAGTGGATTGCTGCACTTCAGCTGTTTTTAGTGGTTTTTACACTGCTTTTAATGGTGTTTTCTAATGGACTGTGTGTGCGAAGTGTGCGCGAAGCATGTGTGAAGCGTGTGTGAAGCGTGTGCAAAGCGTGCACTCAGCGAACTGGTTATTACGCCGATTGGATCCCACCACCGGTTAGGACCGTAAAGAAGCCTACCCATCACAGTCCTAACCAGTTGGATACCAATAGGGGAAATATTGGACAACAAAGGAGAGAGAATGGAGAGAGGAGTAGAGGGTAACTTAGGAGCAGGGAAGGAGAGAGAGGAATAGAAGAAAGGGAAAAGGAGAGGAAGAAAGGGAGGGGAAAAAGAGTAGGAGAGAAGGTTAGAAAGGCGGGGAAGAAGGGAGGAGTGGAGGAAAGGAAGGGGAAGGAGAGAAGGAAAAAAGAAAGTAGAAAAGGATAGAAGAAGGTAGGAAAGGGAAAGAGAGGAGAAGGAGAAGAAGGATTGTTGTAAAATAAGGAAGAAGAAAGGGTAGAAGAGCAACCCCGAGTATAATTTAAAAATCTTTTTTTCTTTAGAAAAGATATGTGTGTGTGAGAGTAATTATGAATAAGAGAATGTACATTTACAATATGTTTATAAGAAATAAAATAAAAAAACTTTTTTCAAAAAATAAATAAATATGAACCAGTTGCCAAGCATCTGAATTTCAATCATGTGACCATGGGGGGGGGAATGCTACAACGGCCGTAAGTGTGAAGAACGGTTGTAAGTCACTTTTTTCAGGGCCGTTGTAACTTTAATGGTCACTAAACGAATGGTTGTAAATTGAGGAGTACCTGTACTAACCTGCAAAACCCCCCTGTAAATATGGAGAAGTGTTTTGCCAATATAGGTAGTCGATTTACAACAGTTCATTTAGTGACCATTTAAAGTCACTGAAAAATGTGACTTATGACTGTTTTTCATAGTTACAATCTTTGCAGCCTCTCCATGATCAGGTGATTGAAATTCAGAAGCTTGGCGATGGGTTGGTATTTATGACGGTTGCAGGGTCCCGGGCAGTGGTGGGATTCAAATAATTTAACAACCGGTTCTCTGCCCTAATGACCAGCTGGGTGGGCGTGGCTCAGTGGTCATGTGACCGTGTGGGCATGGCCAACTCAACATCACTCACGTCGCTGGGTGCTTCGCCTTAGCTGTTACAATGTAATAAGGGTTAACCAGAGAGGCAGTTTCTGTAAGCAGGGCAATAAAAGATTAGGCTAGAAACAACACCAGATTGTTTCCTTCCTGCCTTCCTTACAGGATTAGCCCTGTAAAGTGGGGAAAAACAAAATAAGATTTTTTTCCAACAACCAGTTCTCCGAACTGCTTAGAAAGTTAACAACCGGTTCTACCGAATTGGTGCGAACTGGCTGGATCCCTTCTCAGGGAAGGTCACAAAAGGGGAATCACGTGATCCCCCTTTTGTGACCTTCCAACAAGCAAAGTCCATGGGGAAGCCAGATTCACTTAACAACCATGTGATGAACTTAACAACGGCAGTGATTCACTTAACAACGGTGGGAAGAAAAGTCGTAAAACGGAGCAAACTCGCTTAACAAAATTTTGCCCCGTAACATGGGGCAATCTCACTTAACAAATGTTTCACTTAGCACCATAAATTTTGGGCTCTGTTGTGGTCATAACTCGAGGACTACCTGTATCCCAAGGTTCTTCAACCATAATGATTTGGGTTTCGTATGGGTTGTATTGTTCACTTAACAAACATGGCAAGAAAGGTCATAAAAGGGGTCAAACCTCACTTCACAAATGTCTCGCTTAACGACAGAAATTTCGGGCTCCAATTGTGGTCGTAACTCGAGGACTACCTGTAAATGCCAGCATGTTTCCTAATGGAGGAAAGACGGAAAGTATACAGAATTGGGAGCGAAGGCCTCCCATCCCATCTTTCAAATCAGGCCTCCCCCGACAGGTATCCGACCTCTAAAGGTGTTGCGTTTCCATCCGAGATTGAGGTGGAACGAAGCTGGGTTTAAAAAAAAGCCCTTTGAGAGAAGGCCGAAATGCGATGGGTAAGGCAGCTTCTGCAGGACTGACATACCATGATGGATTCTTCCTTCTTGGTGGTGCTCAAGATTTTACAGACGCGGCTGGCCTGCGGCTCATCCATCATCGCGAGGTGTGCCCCTGTCAACAGGAATCCTGCGCTCATCAATTGTTCCAGCAACGCCAACTAGGGTGGTAGCTGTCCGGCCCCCTGATGAGCAGCTTTCGGAAGGATCAGGCAGGTGGCTTGGTACAGAGCTGCCAAGTGCGGTTTTTCTAAGAGAGGGAGGAAAAAAAAGTGGAATTAGCAATAGTGATAGCACCCTGTTTACCCAATCTCGGAAGGATGGAAGGCTGAGTCAACCTTGAGCCGGTCAGGATCGAACTCTTGGCAGTCGGCAGAGTTAGCTTGCAATATTGAACTCTAACCATCGCACTACCAGGAAGGAAAATGAGGAAGGAAGGAAGGAAGGAAGGAAAATGAGGAAGGAAGAAAGGAAAATGAGGAAGGAAGGAAGGAAAATGAGGAGAAGGAAGGAAGGAAGGAAGGAAGGAAGGAAGGAAGGAAGGAAGGAAGGAAGGAAGGAAGGAAGGAAGGAAAATGAGGAAGGAAGGAAGGAAAATGAGGAGAAGGAAAGGAAGGGAGGAAGGAAAGAAGGAAGAGCAATAGCACTTAGACTTATATACTGCTTCACAGTGCTTTCCAGCCCTCTCTAAGCGGTTTATAGAATCAGCCTCTTGCTCCCAACCATCTGGGTCCTCATTTTACCCACCTCGGAAGGATGGAAGGCTGAATCAACCTTGAGCCTGGTGAGATTCGAACTGCCAAATTGCAGGCAGCCGGCAGTCAGCAGAAGTAACTTGCAGTACTGCACTCTCACCACTGCACCACTACGGCTCATTCAATAACAGCAAGAGCATAACAACAATAATAGCAACAGGGAGGAAGAAAAAGTGGAATTAGCAATACCAATAGCAATAGCACTTAGATTTATATACAGAGGTGGGTTTCAGCAGGTTCTGACCAATTCTGGAGAACCGGTAGCGGAAATTTTGGGTAGTTTGGAGAACCGATAAATATCACCTCTGTCTGGCCCTGCCCCCATCTATTCTCTGCCTCCCAAGTCCCAGCTGATTGGGAGGAAAGGGGGATATTGCAGTAACCTTCCCCTGGAGAGGGGCGGGGATGGACATTTTACAGTATCCTTCCCCTGCCACACCCACCAAGCCAAGCCACGCCCACCAACCCATGCTACGCCCACCAAGTCACACCCATAGAACCGATAGTAAAGAATTTTGAACTACACCAGTTACTGTGTTTTCCCGAAAATAAGACCCTGTCTTATATTTTTTTTGAACCCTGAAATAAGCGCTTGGCCTTATTGCCATGTGTTCAAAAGCCCGATTGGGCTTATTATCAAGGGATATCTTATTTGGGGAGAAACAGGGTATATAGAGTCTTCAAAGTGCTTTTACAGCTCTCTCTAAGTGGTTTACAGAGTCAGCTTCTTGCCCCCGACAATCTGGGTCCTCATTTTACCCACCTCGGAAGGATGGAAGGCTGAGTCAACCTTTTATATAACCAATTAATAACTTTAGGTCATCTCTCTCTCTGCAACGGTGGCGAATATCTGTAGCTCGGGTGTGGGATGAGGGTGAAGGTTGGTTCTCCGAGCTTGAAGCCCTTATAAACAGGAGAATATGGACACTGACATCCTCTAAACTCTGCTAAAGATGTTATTTAGCCTGGTAACGAAACATTCAGAAACCAACCCACCAGCTTGGAGAAGCATCTTTCTCTCTCTTAAAGAGCTTTATTAATTCTGCCTGGATGTGAGCCTCGGTGGCGC
>NW_027256896.1:10195379-10207879 GCF_029215685.1 Pituophis catenifer annectens | reverse complement strand
GCATGCATGGCCGGGGCAGGGCACATGCGGGGGGTTGCATGCGCATGTGCAGGGAGTGGGGTGTGCAGGGGGGTGTCACCCGTGCATTGCATTGTGGGTGCACACGCACACTTTCGGCACGCGGTATTTATTTATTTATTTATTTATTTATTTATTTATTTATTTATTTATTTATTCATCAAATTTCTATACCGCCCTATTCCTGGAGGACTCAGGGCGGTGAACAGCCGAGATAAAATACAGATAATACAAACATTAAAAATCCCTTAAAATTATTAAATATTTTGGCCGAAACACAGATTAAAACACCCAATTTATAAAACAAATCAAACGATTTAAAAAATTTAAAAGGGAGAGTTATGCCAGGCCAGCCTGCTGAAATAAAAAAGTTTTGAGAGCACGACGAAACGTGCGCAGATCCGGTAACAAAAAGGTTAGCCATCACTGCTATAGTTCATTGCTTAAGCTATAATTAACCTCACACCTTACACCAAAAACAAACAAGCTACATAACAGCTAGAGTTATGCTTTGCTTTAAAACCTAATAAAGTTAGTTAGTTTTTTTGGCTTCATGTGTTAGCTTGAAAGCCAGCCCAGATCGTGCGGCTTACTCAAGAAACGCAAGTGAAAGGAATGATTCGCATATTAGCGCAGTGTGTGAAAGAGACATATGGAGTAGCTATGTGTGAATTGGGCCACAGAAGAAGAGAAACAGCTGTCGCATGAGCTGGAACTAGCTGTGCAGAGGAGAAGGGCCTTTGCTTCCTATTTTAGCTATAAAAATAGTCCTCGACATATGACCGTAATGGAGCCTGTCTGTATGTCACGACGATTGTAAAAGTGGCGAGTCACAATTTTATGGCGTTAAGCTAAATTTTATGGCGTTAAGCAGTCATAGAGCAAATGTGGAAACGAACATGGCAGTCATTAAGAGAACCAATAGTTTTGCCAAAAAATCAGAAGTGCTGGTTTTTCGGCAAAAGCATCGTAAAACAGAACCATATGGCTGCGAGACACTGCAAACGCCCATAATTGTGATCATGCTGTCGAGAGCCCAAAATTTGGTCATATGACCACGAAGGTCTGACTGTTGGAGCTTCAAATCCAGGCCATACATCCTGTTTTTCAGGCTGGTTGTAATTTCAAACAGTCACTAAGTGAGTGGGTTGTAAGGTGAGGATTTCCATGTTCCAGGGTGAAATGCTACCGGTTCGGACCGGTTCAGCAGAACCGGTAGTGATGGCGGTGAGTGGTTCGGAGAACATATAGCGACAGCAGTGCAAGGCTCCGCCCACTCTCCCGGTTGTCGTTACTTCCTGGTTTTAACCAGGAAGTAACCTGTTTTTTACCCTCTGCGCATGTGCAGAGAAGGGTTTGCACATGCGCAGAGGATTTGAGCGGGTGCTTCCGAACCGGTAGGGAAGGTAAGTAGATTTCACCCCTGTGTAGACCCCAACACTTATACATTCAGTCGAAACAGCTCTTTATCTATCAATGATAGAGCCTTGATAGTACAGTGGTTTAGTGCACCCTGTTATTAACACAGCTGCCTGCAATTTCTGCTGGTTCGAATCTCTCCAAGGCTCAAGGTTGACTCAGCCTTCCATCCTTTCTAAGATAGGTGAAATGAGGACCCAGTTTGTGGGGGCAATAAGCTGACTTTGTATAAAATATACAAAAGGATGAAGGCTATTGCTTAACACATTGTAAGCCGCCCTGAGTCTCCGGAGAAGGGCGGCATATAAATCAAATTAAAAAAACAAAACAAAAACGATGTTCATATATGGAGCTCTTCATTGTGAAGTGGAATGGTGGGTGATCTAGACAAGCTCCACCTGTAGCTACCTGGATAATTGTATGGCTACTTAACGTGATCACTGAACGTCTGGCTCATGGAGGAACAGATAATACAGGTAGTTCTCAACTTACAAGCATTCGTTTAGTGACCATTTGAAGTTACAATGGCACTGGAAAAAAGCGTCTCCTCACCAGTTTTTGCACTTAATTGCCGTTGCAGCATTCCCACAGCCATGTGATCACAATTCAGACACTTGGCATGCATTTAATGATGGTTGCAGTGTCCTGGGGTCATGTGATCCCTTTCTGCGACCTTCTGACAAGCAAAGTCGATTTGGAAGCTGGATTGATTTCCCAATTGCAGTGATTCACTTAATAACTCTGGCAAGAAAGGTTGTAGTAGCATCAGCACTTAGACCTATATACTGCTTCACAGTGCTTTTACAATCCTCTCTAAGCATTTTACAGAGTCAGCACATTGTCCCCAACAATCTAGGTCCTTGTTTAACCAATCTCGGAAGGATAGAAGGCTGAGTCAACCTTGAGCCGGTCAGGATCGAACTGCTGGCAGTGAGTGGAATTAGCCTGCAATACTGCATTCTAACTACTGGGAGGGAGGGAGGGAGGGAGGGAGGGAGGGAAGGAAGGAAGGAAGGAAGGAAGGAAGGAAGGAAGGAAGGAAGGAAGGAAGGAAGGAAGGAAGGAAAGGCAATAGCAGTAGCACTTAGACTTATATACTGCTTCACAGTGCTTTTACAGTCCTCTCTAAGCATTTTACAGAGTCAGCACATTGCCCCCAACAATCTGGGTCCTCGTTTTACCAATCTCGGAAGGATAGAAGGCTGAGTCAACCTTGAGCCGGTCAAGATCGAACTGCTGGCAGTGAGCGGAATTAGCCTGCAATACTGCATTCTAACTACTGGGAGTGAGTGAGTGAGTGAGTGAATGAGTGAGTGAGTGAGTGAGTGAGTGAGTGAGTGAGTGAGGGAAGGAAGGAAGGTAGGTAGGAAGGAAGGAAGGAAGGAAGGAAGGAAGGAAGGAAGGAAGGAAGGAAGGAAGGAAGGAAGGAAAGGAAAGGCAATAGCAGTAGCACTTAGACTTATACACAGCTTCATAGTTCTTTTACAGCTGTCTCTAAGTGGTTTAGAGTCAGCCTGTTGCCCCCAACAATCTGGGTCCTTGTTTTACCGACCTCGGAAGGATGGAAGGCTGAGTCCACCTTGAGCCAGTCAGGATCAAACTGCTGGCAGTTGGCAGAGTTCACCTGCAATGGTGCATTCTAACCGCTGAGCCACCAAAGGGCAAAACTCACTTAACAAATGTCTCATTTAGCAATGGAAATTTCAGGCTCAATTGCAGTCGTAAGTCGAGGACTACCTGTATCCATGCACCATGGTCGGTAATGTTTAATCTTTCTTAGTATTGACATACTGATCAGATCAGGGAAATAAGAGTACAAGCAATGGGTAGAAGTGTATTTTCCTCCCCTGGATTTGCGGAGGATGCACTTGTTCCTATAACAATGTTAATTCTATTTGTACACCGCTACGTTTTCTCCCCATTTCCCTTGTTGTGGACCTGTAGAAGTTGTCGCCAAAAAAAGTCACCTGGAACCCCGATGGTGGTAGTGGTGGTGGTGGGCAATTCTGGAACAGGTTAAACAGCTTCAGGAGTTGGGAAGAAGTTGTGTAAGGCGCCTACCTCTCCTTCCTCTAAATCTGGATACATGGCACCCCGTAATCCTTCCGGAAAAAACAGCCGAATGTCACGAACAGCAGCACAATAAGATGTGAAGCCTTAAAAAGAAATGAGAGAGAGAGGGAAACAAATAATGCAGAAAGATGATTCTATCAGACTATGAATTAAACATTGTCTCCGTCCCTGCTCTTTTCACCAGAGTGATTGATGGCCTACAGATTCCTGAAGAAATTGCTTTAAAGGGCACCTGTTCTAACAGTGGAACAAGCAAACATTTAAGCCCATTATGCAGAGCAATGGTTTCATTATCTCCGTGCCATGTTGACTTGGCTCTGTTATGATTTGGCGTGCGTGTTGACAAAACACAATGCCGTTGCTGACTTCTTCCTTGCAGCTGAGTAATACAGTGCAAGATGGTTTGTCTCCTTTGCTGCCAAGTTATGGCAATAGCAATAGCGCTTAGACTTATATCCAGTTTCATAGTGTTTTACAGCCCTTTCTAAGCAGTTTACAGAGTCAGCCTCTTGCCCCCAATGATCTGGGTCCTCATTTTATCCACCTCGGAAGGATGGAAGGCTGAGTCAACATTGAGCGGGTCAGGATCGAATTGCAGGTAGTCGGCAGAGTTTATTTATTTATTTATTTATTTATTTATTTATTTATTTATTTATTTATTTATTTATTATTTATTTATTTATTAGTTCAATTTATATGCCGCCCTTCCCCAGAGACTCAGGGAGGCTTACAATGCCTTAAGCAATAGCCTTCATACTTTTGTATATACCTGCTTAGTAGGACTTTCGGCCCCCCCCAAGCAGTGTTCTTTTTTTTTTTATACAAAGTCAGCTTATTGCCCCCACAATCCGGGTCCTCATTTTACCTACCTTGAAAGGATGGACGGCTGAGTCAACTTTGAGCCTGGTGAGATTTGAACTTGCAGTAATTGCAGGCAGCTGGCAACTAAGTGCTACTTTAACAGCACTTAGTCCACTGTGCCACCAGGTTCTTAACTTGCAATACTGCATTCTAACCACCACACACCATGGAAGGGAAGGGAAGGGAAGGGAAGGGAAGGGAAGGAAGGAAGGAAGGAAGGAAGGAAGGAAGGAAGGAAGGAAGGAAGGAAGGAAGGAAGGAAGGAAGGAAGGGCAATAGCACTTAGACTTATATACTGCTTCACAGTGCTTTCACAGCCCTCTCTAAGCAGTTTACAGAGTCAACCTATTGCCTCCAACAATCTGGGTCCTCATTTTACCCACCTCAGAAGGATGGAAGGCTGAGTCAACCTTGAGCCTGGTGGGATTTGAACTACCAAATTGCAGGCAGCTGGTAGTCAGCAGAAGTGGCCTGCAGTTACTGCACTCTAACCACTGTGCCACTGAGGCAAGCTAGAAAACCAGAGGGGGCCCAGGACCAAGTGAGCTGGGGGGGGGTAGCCTGGGAGCAAACCGGACATCCCAGGGAATGGTAGATGTTCTTAGATGTTTTACACTTTCCATATGGTTTGTATATTTTTAAATTTGGGGCTCCCCCCTTTTTTTTAATAATTACTTTTTATATTTTCGTAACAATGGCTTTTATGCATCCGTGGTTTTCTTCGATCGATTGTCCACTGCCCTGGGTTGCTTTTAAGGGAGAAGGCTGGCTATATAAGTGCCCTGAGCAAATAAATAAATAAATAAAGGAATTCCCAGTGTTGGAAGGAGTTGTTTAACCTGCTGTGAAGCACATAGTGATGGTTCTATCACTTGTCTTTGCAAACTTGTCCATTTTAAGACTTGTGGACTTCAACTCCCAGAATACTAGCTGGGGAATTCTGGGAGTTGAAGTCCACAAG
Organism: Pituophis catenifer annectens; assembly: GCF_029215685.1. Lineage (NCBI taxonomy): Eukaryota > Metazoa > Chordata > Lepidosauria > Squamata > Colubridae > Pituophis > Pituophis catenifer. The sequence continues at coordinate 10,202,547 of NW_027256896.1, read as the reverse complement.
TCTTAAAGTTGCCGAGTTTGGAAACTCCTCCTGACTTACAAGTATGCCCAGGGGATTTTGGTCCTTCTGCTGAAAACTTGCAATTTTAGAGTCAGAGTATGTGAACTATTTGGGTTGTGATGAAGAGACAGTCTAATAAGCAGAGAAAGCTCTAGGCAGAGCTCAGGCAAGGTTTTCGATTTCATTTCAATTAAATCAAATTAAGTACAGTTAACTCGATGATCTCCTACACGTTAGTAATTATCCCTTTTTCCCCCCCTTGATAATTGCACTTTTGCAGTTTTGCAGCAGCAACCTTTGGAAAGGCTCAAAACAAATAGAATATTTTTTAAAAAATTCAAAAGAGAAAAGAGAATAAAGAGAAAGCTCTCTTTAAAATGATGGGGGAAACTGTGGATGGGTGCTCTAGGGATCCAACAGCAAGAGATAGATGCGGTGGCAGAGGAAATATTTAGATTAAATAAACATGATAAAAGGAGTTACAAGATGCCAGAGGAGAAGCAGGAAAGATTCACCAAAAATTTCAATAAGAGTTGAAATTATAAAAAGGACAAGAGATGATGGATAGATATAGAATATTTTCTAACATGGTGGTTATTTTATTCAGTGTTAGAAAAAAGAAGGAAAAAATAGAAATTGGGAAAATAATATTGTGTATACTGAAATATAAAGAACTTATCATAATTACTATATACAGTATACACAAAAGCTAGATGTTGAAAAATTATGACTATGAATAGGTAAAGGTAAAGGTTCCCCTCGCACATATATGCTAGTCATTCCTGACTCTAGGGGACGGTGCTCATCTCTGTTTCAAAGCCGAAGAGCCAGCGCTGTCCGATGATGTCTCCGTGGTCATGTGGCTGGCATGACTCAATGCCAAAGGCTCACAGAAAGCTGTTACCTTCCCACCAAAGGTGGTCCTTATTTTTCTACTTGCATTTTTTGACCTGCTTTCGAACTGCTAGGTTGGCAGAAGCTGGGACAAGTAATGGGAGCTCGCCCCGTTACACGGCACTAGGGATTCGAACCGCTGAATTTTCCAGATGTTGGTGGATCCTAACTCCCAACTGTCCAACACCGGGGCCAATCATCATAGATTATGGGTATTGTAGCTGAAAAGCATCCCAAGCCATGTCTATACTTTATCCTTCTTTCTGTGGTGGCGCAGTGGTTAGAATGCAGTATTGCAGGCTAATTCTGCCGACTGCCAGAAGTTCAATCCTGACCGGCTCTAGGTTGACTCAGCCTTCCATCCTTCTGAGGTCGGTAAAATGAGGGCCCAGATTGTTGAGGGGCAATAGGCTGATTCTGTAAACTGCTTAGAGAGGGCTCTAACACTTTTTGAAGGCTTTCATGGCTAAGGCAGGACTAGAACTTATCTTTTCCTAGTGATTGGCCCAAAGTCACCCAGTCAGCTTTCATGGATAAGGTGAAACTAGAACTCACAGACTCCTAGTGACTGGCCCAAAGTCAGCCAGTCGGATTTCATGGCTGAGGCGGGACTAGAACTCACAGTCTCCTAGTGACTGGCACCAAGTCACCCAGTTGTCTTTCATGGTTAAGGCAGAACTAGAACTCATCTTCTCCTGGTGATTGGCCCAAAGTCACCCAGTCAGCTTTCATGGCTAAGGCAGGACTTGAACTCACAGCCTCTTGTTTTTAGCCTCTTACTTTAATCAGTAGACCAACCTGTCTCTTTATGGGAGAGGCGCTGTTCAGAATATGGAGGGAGGAGGGAAAGAAATGCATTTCTGATTAATTACAGTAGATCAAAAATTGTCAAGGTAGAATCCACCATAATGATTGGATTCACACCAGTGGTGGGTTTCAAATTTTTTTACTACCGGTTCTTTGGGCATGGCATGCCTTGGTGGGCGTGGCTTGGTGGGCGTGGCAGGGGAAGGATACTGTAAAATCTCCATTCTCACCCCACTCCAGGGGAAGGATACTGTAAAATCTCCATTCCCACCCCACTCCAGGGGAAGGATACTGTAAAATCTCCATTCCCACCCCACTCCAGGGGAAGGATACTGTAAAATCTCCATTCCCACCCCACTCCAGGGAAGGATACTGTAAAATCTCCATTCCCACCCTACTCCAGGGGAAGGATACGGTAAAATCTCCATTCCCACCCCACTCCAGGGGAAGGTTGCTGTAAAATCCCCATTCCCACCCCAATCCAGGGGAAGGTTACTGCAAAATCCCCATTTCCTCCAGATCAGCTGGGACTCAGGAGGCAGAGAATAGATGGGGGCGGAGCCAGTCAGAATTTTTACTACCGGTTCTCCGAACTACTCAAAATTTCCACTACCGGTTCTCCAGAACTGGTCAGAACCTGCAGAAACCCACCTCTGATTCACACATTGCACTACATTGTCATGTCAATTACTCCATTTTTTTGGAATGTTATGCAAATCTGACCATTATGGTTTGTTCTCTACACTGTAATAAATAAAAGAAAAATAAAAGTTCTGGGGAAAGTTGAGGGAACCCCTCAACCGATTCCCAGAGCTTTACATTTGCCACCCAAACAAATATTACATTTTCAGCCGGGTCTCACTGTTTTCTGTATTTCAAATTCACGGATTGTTCGAGAAATCTGGGGTATCAATCTGTTCTTGGAAGAAACTTACAAGATCATTCATACGTCTGCCAGCATCTGTTCTGCATCGTTTGTGTTGTTGTTGTTGTTGTTATCGCACAGCTCAAAACATTTACGTTTCCACTGGGGAAGATTTTGTAACTTTGGGCATGGGAGCCTGACTAGGTGGCTCAGTGGCTAAGACACTGAGCTTATCGATCAGAAAAGTCGGCAGCTTGGCGGTTCGAATCCCTAGTAGAGGTCTCCTGCGTGAGCAGGGGGTTGGACTAGATGACCTCCAAGGTCCCTTCCAACTCTGCTACTGTTAATCTAATATCCACACACCACTCGAGCGTGGCTTCATTTCTCCTCTCCTAGAGTAATTTTCTTTTTTATACCATTTCCCCGAAAATAAGACATCCCCTGATAATAAGCCCAATGGGGCTTTTGAGCGCATGCGCTGAAATAAGCCTCCCCCCGAAAAGAAGCCCTCCCTGAAAATATTTAAATGCAGAGCTAGAAATCAGGTAAGATGGCAAGAGGAGCCTCGTCTTCCTCCATGCGCCCCAAAATAATAAGACCTCCCCGAAAATAAGGCCAAGCGCTTATTTCGCGGTTCAAAAAAATATAAGACAGGGTCTTATTTTCGGGGAAACACGGTATATTTTAATTTCCACGACCTGGAAATCCTCCGCTACTAGAGTAATGAAGTCACGTGGATGCATTATTTCATTAATGCACGGTAGTCCTCGACTTACGACCACAATCGGGCGCAACATAGTGTTGTGGCCCGTCAGCGGCCTGTGCAGCTAGTAGCTGATTCAGATAGCGAGGAGGCTGGTGTGGTGATGCACCAGCAGCCTGGGCACCTGGCACTTGCGTCAGACAACGAGGAGGCTGGAGAAGATATGGTGCCAGAGGCGGGGATTCAGCCAGGGCCTTCAGAACCTCCAGAAGCTCCCATAAGTGAAGAGAAAGAAGAGGAGGAGCCTCTTCTCGATGCATGAGCACAGAGCTTCCAAAAGGCAGGAGTGGCTCCTCAGGAGGAGGTCTCCTCGAGAGTAAGGCTTCGGGCTAATTGGCCACGCCCTTAGCCTATTTAAGGAAGGATGACGACTGAGGCAATTTGCAGGGAACAACTTCGTTCACTCTCCTTCGCGTCTTGTCTTGTTTATCTTATCAGCTTCCTGCAAATTGCTTCTGGGCATTCTGCCAACCATAGTAAGTTTTCAGTTATTATTCTTTGAATTCTTGGTGGCTGTTAATGCAATTAACTAACAGACATTGTTGTAAAAGACTGGTTTATTCAGTAAACTAAGGTTTGAACGGACTTTGTGTGTGCTGTGTTCTTTGGGGTCCGTAGCTGGGGCAGAACACATTTCTGTTGCTAAGTGAAACATTTGTTGAGTGAGTTTTGCCTCATTTTACGACCTTTCTCGCCACAGTTGTTAAGTGAATCGCTGCAGTTAAGTTAGTAACACGGTTGTTAAGTGAATCGGGCTTCCCCATTGACTTTGCTTGTCAGAAGGTCACAAAAGGGTATCAAATGATCCCGGGACACAGCAACCGTCGTAAATATGAGTCCGTTGCTAAGCATCTGAATTTTGATCACGTGACCATGGGGATGCTGCAACGGTCGTAAGGGTGAAAAATGGTCCTAAGTCACTTTTTTTCAGTGCCGTTGTAACTTTGGATGGTCACTAAACAAATTGTTGTAAGTCGAGCACTACCTGTACTGTGGGGTGTGACTGCAAATCGGGTTATGAAGATTTTGAGGTTCGCAGGGCAACTGGTGTGTAGACTTCGAAGGCTTCATCAACCGATTGGAAATCTTTTGATTCCACTTTTGAGCAGAAAATGAGGATATGGAGCCCAATCTGGCTGAGCGTCTGGGATGCCCCAGGGCTGCTGAGCTTGAGACCAAGGCTGAGTTTGGGTTTCATTTCAGGGATGGGGAAAAAGCGGGAGGAGAAGACGAGGGCTCAGAAAAGAATGGAGAGAAATATTTTGTACTATTGATTTGAAAGACAATGGTTCCTCTGGGGCAGACTATAATAGAGGTAATCTGTCTATCATTTATGTAATCTATTCTATCTATCTATTATATATAGCTCTCTAATATATAGAGATCTATCTATCTATCTATCTATCTATCTATCTATCTATCTATCTAATATATATCTATCTTTCTCTCTAATATATATAGATCTATCTATCTATCTGTCTATCTATCTGTCTATCTATCTATCTAATATATATAGCTAATATCTATCTATCTATCTATCTATCTATCTATCTATCTATCTATCTATCTATCTATCTATCTATCTAATATATATAGCTCTCTCTCTCTAATATATATAGATCTATCTATCTATCTATCTGTCTATCTATCTGTCTATCTAATATATATAGCTAATATCTATCTATCTATCTATCTATCTATCTATCTATCTATCTATCTATCTAATATATATATATATATATCTTTCTCTCTCTCATAAATAATTATATCTATCTATCTATCATATATATATCTTTCTCTCTAATATATATATAGATCGATCTATCTCTATCTATCTAATATATATCTATCTTTCTCTCTAATATATATAGATCTATATCTATCTATCTATCTATCAAATATATATAGCTAATATCTATCTATCTATCTATCTATCTATCTATCTATCTATCTATCTATCTATCTAATATATATAGCTCTCTCTCTAATATATATATAGATCTATCTATCTATCTATCTATCTATCTATCTATCTATCTATCTATCTATCTAATCTTCCCTCTCTCTCTCTCTCTCTCTCTCTCTCTCTCTCTCTCTCTCTCTCTCTCTCTCTCTCTCTCTCTCTATCTCCTCAGCTTAAAACCACAATTGAGGCCAAAATTTCCATTGCTATAATCTATAATCTCAGCAAAAAATTATATATACAGCTAGTCCTCGACTTACAACAATTGTGGTCATATGTTGAGAACTATTTGTATATAAAACTGCCAGTTTACAAAGGACAGCAGCCTAGAATACATTGACTAAGAAAATAAACCAGCCATTTGGCAACAAATATTTCTATTCTCCCAGGACTGGCATAATTGCAAAGGTTCCTCTTATGCACCTCTCCATTTTAAATCAGGTCATTAGGTATCCGCATCACATTTTTAAGAGCCAGCGTGGCAAGCTGCCTGGGATTTTCCCAGTTCTGATTAAAATATGCATGATATTTCTTTCCCAGAACTTAATCGTCATTCAGGGAATTGTGTAAAGTCCCTCAAGCTAATGAGTCCGAAGCCATAAAATAAGATCAGAAACCATTCACTAGATCAGCTGATTCTAGACACAGCCAGTCTAGGCATTTGCAAAATGGCCTTTTACTTTATAAAGCTGTATGATTGGGGTCCAGATACATAAAACACTTCAGGCCTATCTATGTTCGTTTCAAAATTAAGCATAGCTATTGATTTGCAATCTGGAAGGAGAAGCACTTTAATAGGATTAGAAAGCCGCAATCGAAGAGCAATGTATTATACAGGCAGTCCTCGAATTACGACCACAATTGAGCTCAAAATTTCTGCTGCTGAGTGAAATATTTGTTAAGTGAATTGTACCCCATTTTTACGACCTTTCTTCACATAGTTGTTAAGTGAATTAAGTTAGGAACATGGTCGTTAAATGAATCTGGCTTCCCCCTTGATGTAGCTTGTCAGAAGGTCGCAAAAGGGGAATCACATGATTCCAGAGACACTGCAACCGTCATAAATATGAGCCAGTTGTCAAGTGTCTGAATTTTGACCACATGACCAGGAGATGCTGCGAAGATCGTAAATGTGAAAAAAGATCATAAATCCGTTTTTCCAATGCTGTTGTAACTTCAAACGGTCACTAAATGAACTGTTGTAAATTAAGGACTATCTGTACAGCAAGAGTCAAAGGGCAGGAGTTTCTTGGATGTTCTCTGTGGTCTTTGAGATGTGGGTCTCCACCCACATCTCAAAGACCACAGAGAACATCCAAGAAACTCCTGCCCTTTGACTCTTGCTGTAGGAAGAACTGTCTATATATTGCTGTATATTTCTAGTGACAGCATCAAGTAAGCACTGGCTAGAAAAATCTCTAGGTACCAGTTAAGGCTGTGGAGGATAGAGGTGGGGAAAATACTCAGATTGAACAGCCAAGAAGCAGATGTAGAAAGAGATAAAGATCCTAGAGAAGAATACGGAAGACAAGTCAAAAAGAAAAAAAGTATTGAAGCGGGCAAGAGATGATGGATAGATGATTTTTCATTTTTGGTGTTGTTTGGATTTGCTTTCCTTTTCCTCTTCCTTTCCTAGTCAGCCTATTGCCCCCAACAATCTGGGTCCTCGTTTTACCGACCTTGGAAGGATAGAAGGCTGAGTCCAGAATCGAGTGGATGTGACTCCACTGAGCTAGGGCTGCAGAAAAATCTTGGTTACGTAGGAAAAACCTGGCTAAAAGAAAACACACACACACACACAAATATATCGTATGATCTATAGAACCTATTGTAGCACAGACAGAAATATAATTCCTTCCTGCTGCTTTTGTGATAT
>NW_027256896.1:10092879-10190379 GCF_029215685.1 Pituophis catenifer annectens | reverse complement strand
TGGGTCAAATGAGGACCCAGATTGTTGGAGGCAATAGGCTGACTCTGTAAACTGCTTAGAGAGGGCGGGAAAGCACTGTGAAGCGGTATGTAAGTCTAAGTGATATTGCCCTTCCTTCCTTCCTTCCTTCCTTCCTTCCTTCCTTCCTTCCACAGTGTGCAGAGTTTAGAATGCAGCATTACAGGCTAATTCTGCCAAATGCCAGGAGTTCAATCCTAAGAGGCTCAAGGTTGACTCAGCTTTCCATCCTTCCGAGGTGGGTGAAATGAAGACTCAAAATTGTTGAGGGCAAGAGGCTGACTCTATAAACTGCTTAGAGAGGGCTGTAAAAAATGGTGAAAAATGGGCCTACAGGAAGTCCAGAAATGGGCCATTTCCGGCCTCCGGAGGGCCTCTGGAGGGCCAGAGGAGGCCGTTTTCGCCTTTCTGGAGCCTCCAGACCCTACAAGAGGACAAATAACAGGGCGTTTCCAGCCTTCGGAGGCTTCAGGGAGGCCTGCTAGGCCCAAAACGGGGCACAGGAAGGTCACACGCAAATGTGCAGGGGGGGAGTGCAGGGGGGTCGCATGCACCTGCGTGGGGTGGCAGGGCAGCGCAGGGGGATTGCGCGCGCATGTGCAGTGGGCAGGGCATGTGGAGGGGGCATTACATTATGGGTGTGGGTATGGGCACATGCGCTATTGCACACAGACGCACATTTTTGGAACCCAAGGAAAAAAAGGTTCACCATCACTGTTGTAGGTTGTTTAGTCCAACCCCCCTATCCCCGCCCCCAGCACATGCGACGCCCCCCCCCCTGCGCAGCCCCTGCTTTTGGCACGTATTGGCACAGTGGGCCCGTTTCTCACCCTCCCCAGGCTCCAGAGGCTTTCTAGGAGCCTGGGGAGGGCAAAAACGGCCTTCCCCAACCCCCCCAAAGGCCGGAAATGGCTTGTTTCCTGACTTCCGGTGGGCCCAGAAGGCCCGAAAACCAGCTGGCCAGCGCGTGCATGCACGCTGGAGCTCAGCTAAGGCAATCCTCACGTGCCCACTGATATGGCTCCACGTGCCACAGGTGGCACACGTGCCATAGGTTCACCATCACGGCCCTACACCATTTCTGACCGATGGCAGTCCAGTCTTTTCTTGAAAGCTCCCGGTGATGAAGCTCCCACAACTTTTGAAGGTCTCAAGGGAATTTCTCCTGAAATTTCTTCACTGTGATATAACAGTCACAGTGAGATTATAAAGACCTGCTAGATTATAAAGATCTGCTAACAATTACTTTTTTTTTAACAAAAAGAGGATCAGGAACTTCTTTTTGGAGTTGCGCGATAGGTTGCCCCATATCTCTCAAGCGGAAAGAAATAAGGCTGTTTCAAAGAGTTCTGATAAAACAGCCCACTTGGGGCTTAGAAGATTTCTGCGAAGAGAGTACAATTGAAGTTAAGTGCTCTTACACCGAAGTGTACATAATTATGGGTTTTTAGGCCATCCCTGATAAAGCTTTCCTTGAAAGGAGATTAATTATAGATGTAGAGAAAATTTTACTCTCAACCTGGCGCGCCAAGGAACTTACTCACGATTTCTGTTTGCAAACTGGGATCCTTTTGTGTTGTGCCAGAAATTGGAGGCACCCAAGATTGTTCTCCTGCTGTGTTACGTTTTGCACATCTGCACCTCGTACACAATGGCATGAAACCAGGCGACAAGTTTTGCTCATTATCTTGGCGTTAGTCAAGAACAAGGCACAGTTCCAACTAGGGAGTTGCTGTCCGACAATCAATCGAACTAAGAACTTTGAAGGAAGAAGGGCACTTGGCTGCGTTCGCACCCTGAACTAAACCATAATGTGTTTTGTTCCCTTTTGACTGACTGTGATGTAGGAGCCGGCCTATGTGGTTTGTAAACGTTGTCTTACGGTTGGCCGCGTGGTGCGTCTGCAGACAACAGATGTGTATTAATAAACGTGAACAAACTGTGGCTTGAGCCATAGTGCCACAGCTTCTGGAACCTAGAGCTTTTGCAAGATTGGCAGATCAAATAAGTCAGAAAAAGGAACACTAAGATTGGAAAGCAGAGACATTACCCTGCCAACAAAAGTGCATATAGTCAAAGCGATGGTTTTTCCAGTTGCAATGTATGGCTGTGAAAGTTGGACCATAAGGAAGGCTGAAAAGAATGGAGGCCTTTGAACTCTGGTGCTGGAGAAGACTCCTGCGAGTCCCTTGGACTGCAAGGTGATCCAACCGGTCAGTCCTAGAGGAGATCAACCCTGACAGCTCTTTAGAAGGCCAGATCCTGAAGAGGAAGCTCAAATGCTTTGGCCACCTAAGGAGAAGGAAGGACTCCCTGGAGAAGAGCCTAATGCTGGGAAAGATGGAGGGCAAAAGAAGAAGGGGACGACAGAGAACGAGGTGGCTGGATGGAGTCACTGAAGCAGTCGGCGTGAGCTTAAATGGACTCCGGGGGATGGTAGAGGACAGGAAGGCCTGGAGGAATATTGTCCATGGGGTCGCGATGGGTTGGACATGACTTCGCAACTAACAACAGCAACAAGATTGGAAAAAGGGAAAGTAACTGCGGCATCTGTGGTGCTCTCTCATTGTGGCTGCTTTTTTGCGGACTTTCCAGAAATTAAGGTCTTTGCATCGTGTCTTCCAACTTCTGGTTTGTGTTCAGAAAACTAGCAGAGCACATCCACGAACACCAACTAACAGTTGCAAGATGTGATGAAAACCACTTAATTTCATAATACAAGGACAACCTCAGCCATAGTTTCAGCTTTGGCTGTGTTCTTCTCCGTTTCTTAGCTAGTGTCTGAAGATACTTCCGTAGTCAAGTGGCCAGCATGACTATACGCCGAGGTGCAGGAACTCGGCTACCTTTTCACGAAAGTGATACCTATTTATCTACTTTCATTTGCATGCTTTTGAATGGTTGGGTTGGCAGGAGCTGGGGCAAGGAACAGGAGTTCACCCTGTCACAAAGTGCCTGAGTCCCAAACCTGCCAGTTGACAAGACCAGTGTCTCAACTGCTAAACCACCATGCCCCTATTGAGTATCCTAGACCAAGCTAAATCCCAAAACAGTAGGGAATTCTTAGAAGCTTGGCACTTAGACAAATCAATCATCACTAGATACATGGAGATAAATTACATTTATACACCATTCAAAAGAGACAATAAAAATATAAGAAGGAAACAAAAAGACCAGAACACATCCACCCCAGCAGCCAACATCCAGAGAAGCAGTGATTAACACCAGACAAACAATCAAGCAGAAAACAATACCCTAATGAAGGAATTACCAAGCAGACAAATAAACTTTGGGGGTTGGCCCGCTTAGAAGTGGTGGAAATCTGGCTGTAGGGAACCAGACTTTCTGTTGTGATGTGTATCACGCTGGTGGCCCAACTCTGGTTGGTTTAGCAAGAGATGCTAACCAACAGTTAACACATCTATGGCATGGGTGCTATTCAGCAGGCTCTGACAGGTTCTGGAGAACCGGTAGCAGAAATTTTGAGTAGTTTGGAGAACCGGCCAATACCACTTCTGGCTGGCCCCAGAGTTGGGTGGGAATGGAAATTTTGCAATATCCTTCCCCCAGGAGTGGGGAGGAAATGGGGATTTTGCAGTATCCTTCCCCTGGAGTGGGGTGGGAATGGAGATTTTGCAGTATCCTTCCCCTGCCACACCCACCAAGCCACGCCCACCAAGCCACACCATGCCCACAAGCCATGCCCACAGAACCGGTAGTAAAAAAAATTGAATTCCACCACTGATCTATGGGTGTCCCTATTAAACTAGTATCCTGCCTTCACGTAACACATTTAAATCTAGGGTCGTATGCAAACCCAGTTTGTATCAAAGCTGCAGGGTTCCATTTTTGTCGAGCATAAGAATGAGACTTACCCAGAGAGGGAGCTTCCTGCTGCCCGAAGCCGGATGTGAGAATCTGATGAAGAAAATCACCAGCATTCTTTGAAGCATCTTTGCCAATAAAAGCCAACAGGACAACTTGCTCGAGTTCAGGATCGGTGGCATACGTCCGACTGGCTACAATGTGCAAGGGAACATCACAGGGGTTCGGTACAGCGCTGAAATTACCACCTAATCAAAGAAAGGAAAAAAAAAAGAGTGAGGACCGATCAATCTTTAATTACAGTCACAGACCAGAATTTAAAATTAAAACTTTAAAATGAAATAGAACAGAATAAGCCAGTTTGGTCTAGTGGTTTAAGGCAGCTGCTTAGAAAGTCGGACACTGTGACTTCGGGTCCCGCCGTAGTCATGAAACCTGGCTAGGTGACTTTGGGCCAATCACCAGGAGATGGTGAGTTCTAGACCCACCTTAGCAGCGGTGAAATCCGAACCGGTTTGCTACTGGTTCGCTGGCCGCGCATGCGCACTGGGTGCCAAATGTGCACTGTGTGCGCATGCACAGTGCACACCAATGCACGCTCTGTGCGTGGACATGCACAGTACATGCCAAAAGGAGGCTTGAGAAAGTAAGTAGAACAGCGAGGGGGGGGATCAGCTGTGGCACGTGATTTAGCTTTGCTAGAAAGCAGGATTTCCTGCTTTCTAGCAAAGCTAAACCCCGCTGCACAGCTGATTGTCGAAAATATCGGTTCGGATGAACCGGTAGCTTTTTTAAACTACCAATTCGCCCGAACCGGTAGCTTTTTAAACTGCCGATTCAACTGAACCAGTAGCTAACTACCAGTTTGCTCGAACCGGTAGCTTATTTTTACTACCGGTTTGTCTGAACCAGTAGTTTTTATAACTACCGGTTCGCCCAAAGTGGAGCGAACCGGTAGCATTTCACCCCTGCACCTTAGACATAAAAACCAGCTGGGTGACATTGAGCCAATTACCAGGAGATTGTAAATTCTAGGGCTGCCTTAGGCATGAAAGCCAGTTGGGTGACTTTGGGCCAATCACAAGGAGACAGGGAGTTCTAGGGCTGCCTTAGGCATGACTTTGGGCCAATTCAGCAGGAGGCAGTGAGTTCTAGACCCACCTTAAACATAAAAGCCATCTGGGTAACATTGAGCAAATTATTAAGTAAGAGCCATGCATTTACCTGCATCCAAAACGGGCCTTGTGGGGATTCCTGGGACGGGCGGGAAGGGGTGGGTGGGGCCAGCCAGGAGTGGGATTTGGGGGTTCTCCGAACTGTACAGAAACTTAGGTAGAGGGTCTCCCGAACCCTTGCGAACCCCCAGCAGCCCACCGCTGCTTCTAGGCAATATGAAGAAAATGGACGATTGTCATAAAGGAGGCATTTCATTTCGCCATGCAGAATTTGCAGATGTTAAAGAGCCCTAACCAATTCTTTTTTTAAAAAAATAACACTCCGCATGACTGCAGCATCTGGTGACTTGAAGGTTGGGACTGTGAGGTGGTTCAGAACGAATCAGCTTGGAAGGTGAATTTGGTTCGTGTTTAACCCTCAGTTTTATTCCAAGGGTCCCCGTCTTTGTCTGAAAATTCATATCTGGTTGGCAATTACGAATCGAGATTTATCCCAGCCTTTAATGACTTATTGATGCATCCAGACAGTGCTCCGAACCGGGCGTGACTTGTTGGCACATGCCCAGAAATAATGACTTTAACTATCAATTTTCATCTGAAATGTAAAGCTGCAAAAACCAAAGCAGGAAACATTGCAAAACAACGGTATGCCTATGGATTAATCCCTTGCCACTGGCACCATTAACTGGCTCACGCACGACACATCCCATTCTAAGAGCTCAGAATGCAAGTTATTTGGTTTAAAGCTTGGGGCAAAGTGTGAACCTATTCAACTGTGTCAGGAAACCACAGTGAACAAAATCATAGCAAGTCTCAAATATTAGGAGCAATCGTTTAGGTCCCTGATGGCGAACCTCTGGCATGCGTGCCACACAGGGGTGGGTTCTAAATTTTTTTACTACCGGTTCTGTGGGCGTGGCTTATTTTGTGGGTGTGGCTTGGAGGTCATGTGACTAGGTGGGCGTGGCTAGCTGGTCAGAGTCATTTCTGGAAAGTCCTCGCAATTACGACCAGTCTTATTTATTTTTATTTATTTATTTGTTTCCATTTCTATACCGCCCTTCTCCAAATAGGACTCAGGGTGGTGAACAGCCAAAGTAAAAAATAGAGCATACAAAATTTAAAAGCAGTTTAAAATAATTAAATATTTTGGCCGTAAATTAAAACAACCCAATTTAAAATCAATTTAAAATTTAACTCAAGCCAGCCCAGCTAGTTGAAATAAATAAGTTTTCAGGGCCCGACGAAAAATCCGGAGGTCTGTTATTGTACGTATCTCTGGGAGGAGTCCTCGCACTTACGACCCGACTCATTTGTTTGCTTTTAACACTGATCAGCTGTAGGGCGGCCCTTTGAAGCCCCGTGGCAAGAGTTTAAACAGTTTTTTTTCCCTCTAGTCATCAGCTGGGACTCAGGAGGCAGCAATAGATTGGGGGTGGGACCAAATAAAAGGTAAGAATAATGTGGGGGGGTGGGGCGGGAGAACCGGTTCAGTGACGTCATATCGTCACCGCTACCGGCTCGGCCGAACCGGACCGAACCGGGAGGAACCCACCACTGGTGCCACAGGTGGCATGCGGAGCCATATCATTGGGCATGCAAGTCGTTGCCCTAGCTCAGTTCTAGTGTGTATGCGTGCAACAGCCAGCTGATTTTCCAAAAAAACACGGCAAAAAACACCAAATGTTTCATTGGACTTTGTTTTTTTCACCAAATCTGCTCAATTGGCTCTATCGTCTCTTCCTGAGAAAAAAATGAATCGATTTCAAGGCTGATTGGAGGAAGCTTTTGTTCTAACGTTACAAACATTGTAACTCCTGATCAGGGATGAAATCCAACAGGTTCTGACAGGTTCTGGAGAACCGGTAGCGGAATTTTTGAGTAGTTTGGAGAACTGGCAAATATTTATTATTATTTATTTATTATTTATTTATTTATTATTATTCTTCCTACTTTGCTGCTGTACGATTCCTCTCTCCTCTTTCTGCATGGCTACCCTGTTTCCCCGAAAATAAGACCCAACTGGAAAATAAGCCCTAGCATGATTTTTCAGCATTTTATTTATTTACTTATTATTTATTTATTAATCCAATTTATATGCCGCCCTTCTCCGGAGACTCAGGGCAGCTTACAATGCTTTTAAGCAATAGCCTTCACAGTTTTGTATATACCTGCTTAGTAGGGCTTTTGGCCCCCCTTAAGCGGTGTTCTATTTTATACAAAGTCAGCTTATTGCCCCCACAAACCGGGTCCTCATTTTACCTACCTCGGAAGGATGGAAGGCTGAGTCAACCTTGAGCCTGGTGAGAATTGAACTCGCAGTAATTGCAGGCAGCTGACAGCTAAGTGCTACTTTAACAGTAGTTTAGTCCACTGCACCACCAGGCTCTTACCACCTCTGGATGGCCCCAGTGGGGTGGGAATGGAGATTTTGCAGTATCCTTTCCCTGGAGTGGGGTGGAAATGGAGATTTTGCAGTATCCTTCCCCTGCCATACCCACCAAGCCACGTCCCCCAAGTCGCACCATGCCCACCAAGCCACGCCCACAGAACCGGTAGTAAAAAATAATTAATTCCCACCACTGCCTGGCCACATTTATATTGCACAGGTAAAGGGGACAAACTCTGCTTCAACACCCATTTATTTTTTTCCCCCTTTCGCATCGTGGACTGACGTGGCTTTTTAAGAGTTGCACATAGTGCTCGGGAAATGTTGAGTCTCTTCTCCTCCTGAGTAGGCAGCTAGGCTGAAAATGAGCAAACTGTCAAAGCACGTCCATGACTTTCCGCTCCAGCTATCTTCCCTCTCAGTCCTTAAAAGCTAACACACTCAGGAGGCAAGATCTTAATTTACTCTTTTTTTCTTTTTTGGTAAACTCAGCCACTTCCTGCAGGAAGCTTTCAGCTATGTTTCCACATGGAAACATAGGTTGGGATCTGGTCTGATCCCGGAGTTCAAATTGGATTGTGTCTCCTCCAGGAAGCCTTTTTCCGTTATTCTGCTCATCAGTCCTAAATAACGTAAAGGACAAAGGTAAAGATTTCCCGTCCAGTTGTGTCCGATTCTAGGGGACGATACTTATCTCCGTTTCTGAAGCTTTGTCTAAAGACATTTCCATGGTCATGTGGCCACGGCATGGCTATATGCTGAGCAGTGGCGGGATTCAAATTTTTTTATTACCGGTTCTGTGGGCATGTCTTGGTGGGCGTGGCATGTCTTGGTGGGTATGGCTTGGTGGACCTGGCAGGGGAAGGATACTGTAAAATCTCCATTCCCACCCCACTCCAGGGGAAGGATACTGTAAAATCTCCATTCCCTCCCCACTCCAGGAGAAGGATACTGCAAAATCCCCATTTCCTCCCGATCAGCTGGGATTCGGGAGGCAGAGAATAGTTGGGAGTGGGGCCAGTCAGAGGAGGTATTTACCGGTTCTCTGAACTACTCAAAATTTCCACTACCGGTTCTCCAGAACTGATCAGAACCTGCTGAATACCACCTCTGATGCTGAGGTACATGGAACACTGTTAACTTCCCATCTAAGTGCTACCTATTTATCTACTCGCATTTGCATGCTTTCGAACTGCTAGGTGGACAGGAGCTGAGGCAAGGACAGAAGCTAATCCCATAGAGTGGCACTCGAGTTCTCGAACCCGGGCTATCAGCTTTCCAGCTGACAAGCTCAGAATCTTTAACCGCTGAGTCATTGCACCGCTTGCCCCCCCTCATTCCCCTTTCGCTCCTCTGTTATTCCCTCTGGGAGGGGCCATTCACCTGTGGCCTTACTCCCAAGTCGACCCTTGTTCTTTAACTGTTCCCTTCATCTGGCAACTCTGCACATGCGCACACTGGGAACAGGCTCCAGCTGTTCATCTGCCTCACTGATGTCTGACTCCAAAGGCAGCTGACAACTGTCAGATGGCCCTGGTCCCCTCTCTGCCTCCGACGCAGAGCCCTTATCAGAACCTTCCCCAGACTCCAGGACTGGCCCATGTTCCTCTCCAACTTCCTCACTGTCCGAATCTGCTGCCAGCTCTGCTGGCCACTGGCGGGCCACAACATGTGGCTTATGAACATGCTAAGCCACCACCCACCTACACTGGGGGCAATGGGCGAACTCGGCTATTCTTGAAAACTCTTCACCTTTCCCTAACGCTGGGGCATGATGGCTTGCATTTTCCTTTCTCAGTAGCAAAGCTAGGCAATGCATGTAGGCTTGGGTGAGGAGGTGGTCATCTGAACATCTCCTTTCTGAAGACTTGCCAGGACAAAACACCATTACCTGTAAAGACACAAACCAGTGACTTTGCAATGGTTAATTCATTCAAGTTCATCTAAGTGAACCAAGATGGAAGGGTTATGAAAAAGGGCGAAGGAATGGAACATTATACTGGATAATGGCTTCTTTGAATATATACATGGCCAGGCAATTGTCCAACGTGAGTGGGAAGGGAGGGGGATAAGCTGAAATCCAGCCATCCAGCAAAAAGCTTAGAATTGGTCTCTAATGGGCTATTGGCTTCATAAAAGTTAAATGCAGCATCAATCATTAAGTCGGATAGTCAGGGCTGTTTCAGAAGCCAACGGCTGCAGAAAAGGGGGGATTTGCCTGCTTTAATAGCATAACAAGATGTCCTGCTGGTATTGCATAAATATTGATGCAGGCTGTTAATTATATTGGGGGGTGGGTGGGGGGGAAATGCTCCGGGACTGTACCATTTTGGAATTCAAGGAACTAAATGCACAACTGGATTTTCCAGAAATTTCTCTACCATGAAATTTGTTCTGGGGAGGGAGGGGAGGGGAGAGGGAGGTGGGGAAGGAAGGGAGGGAGGAAGGAAAAAGGGAGGGAGGGAGGGAGGGAAAAGGGAGGTGGTGAAGGAAGGAAGAAGGAGGGAGGGAGGGAGGGAGGGAGGGAGGGAGGAAGGAAGGAAGGAAGGAAGGAAGGAAGGAAGGAAGGAGGAGAGAGTGAGGTGGAGAAGGAAAGAAGAAAGGGAGGGAGGGAAGAGGGAGGTGGGGAAGGAAGGAAGGAGGAGAGAGGGAGGTGGCGAAGGAAAGAAGGAAGGAAAGAAGGAGGAGAGAGTGAGATGGAGAAAGAAAGAAGGGAGGGAGGAAGGTGGTGAAGGAAGGAACGAGGAGAGAGTGAGATAAAGAAAGAAAGAAGGGAAGAAAGAAGGAGGAGAGAGTGAGATGGAGAAAGAAAGAAGGGAGGGAGGGGGTGGTGAAGGAAGGAAGGAAGGAGGAGAGAGGGAGGTGGAGAAGGAAAGAAGGGAGGGAGGGAGGAAGGGAGGAAGGAAAGAAGGAAGGAAGGAAGGAAGGAAGGAAGGAAGGAAGGAAGGAAGGAAGGGTCTTGTTCATCTATTTGGCCTTCGATGGCCTTCTAAAAAATAAAGGGGACCAGGCAAGGAATTTTAATTTTTAAAAAACAAGTTGAAAAGAGAAAAATGTATCCAATATATTTTATACAATTGCTTCCTAGGTAGTTGATCAATTTCCCTCCTTGCACCCATGAAAAATTACAATTTGGGGCCCGCATTTGGAATAGAGCAGGACACCGTCTCCGAGGGTTCTTCGAGATTTCTGAAAGCCATTCGCAGAACCGGGGCCATCGACTCGAAAGCGTTGGGTGTCGGAGATGCCCTGGGCTCCATCCTTGCTCAACCGAACCCCAGTTTGAGAATCAGCAAGGTTTCATCTGGAGATCAGCGCCTGGATTTGGCCTAGACCCGTGATGGCGAACCTATGGCATGCGTGCCACAGGTGGCACACGGAGCCATATCGGCGGGCACGCGAGCCGTTGCCCTAGCTCAGCTCTGGCGCGCTAATTTTAAGCTTGCCCCTCCCACACCGCCCCTCCCTTCCCTTCCTAGGAGTCTCCACGCGGCCTGTTTTGGATGCCAGGTAGGTACAGGGCTCACGCGGAGGCTCTGGGAGGGCATTTTCGGCCTTCAGAGGGCCTCCAGGGGTGTGGGAGAGGAAAGAAAGCCTCTGGAGCCTGGGGAGGACGAAAAAAAACGGGACTTCCGGTCCCACTGGAAGTCGGGAAACGGGATGTTTCTGGCCTCCGGAAGCTTCAGGGAGGCCTGCTAGGCCCAAAACGGGGTGCGAGGGGGTCATGCGCGCATGTGGGGAGGGGAACACGCAGGGGCCACATGTGCATGCGCAGGGGGCGAGGCATGGAGGGCATTGAATTATGAGTGTGGGCACGCACGTGTGTGACACACCCCCTCTGCGCTCCCCCCACTTTTGGCACACGACGGCAAAAAGTTTAGCCATCACTTGCCTACACGCAAGGCTTTCTTTTCCGAAGGAGATTCCATCCTGCCGATGAAAAGCTCGCAGACATTTAAAGATTTTCGTGGGATGGAAAAGACAAAACATCGGAGGGGGGCGGGGGTGGGGGTGGGGTCTTGCATCACCAAGTGGCAGCTTCTTGACAAACCAACGTCAACACTGCCGTGAGTCATGATAGTGAATCATTTGCCTTTAAGGAATTTTTCCGGAACCTTTCCGGAATATAAAAATTAATGGGCTTATTATAGCTTTTCCCAATCTGGCGCCTTCCCATTGTTTCTGATGACATATTTCGTCATCAACCCCAAACAATATGGCCATGGCTCATTAGCCTGGAAGAGGGCAAGCAGCTTTTCGCGTGTACTGAAAAACTCTCGGAGCTTGAAAGAGGCTCTGAGACGTAATGTGGTACGTTTGGTCCAGGGGTGAAATGCTCCCGGTTCGGACCGGATCGCCTGATCTGGTAGCGATGGTGGCGGGTGGTTCGGAGAACCAGTAGCAAAAATCCCTGTGCCCCCCACCACACACACCATGCCCAGCTGAGCTGCGCGATCATCAGAGGCTTTTTTTTTTTACTTTTAAAAGCATTTTTTCTACAACCTCTTCAGCCGAAGAAATGCTTTTAAAAGTTTTTTTTTTTTAAAGTCTCTGATGATCGCACGGCTCAGCTGGGATCGTCAGGGGCTTTTAAAAGCATTTTTTTCTGCAACCTCTTCAGCCAAAGAGGCTGTAGAGAAAAAAAAAGCCTTTAAAAGCCTCTGGCGATCCCAGCTGAGTTGCCTGATCGTCAGAGGCTCCTGAAAGCATTTTTTTCTGCAACCTCTTCAGCCGAAGAGGTTGTAGAAAAAAGGCTTTTAAAAGTAAAAAAAAAAAAAAAAGTTGGCCACGCCCACCCAGTCACATTACCACCCCCCCCCACCAAGCCACGCCCACAGAACCGGTAGTAACAAATTTTAGATTTCACCCCTGGTTTGGTCTGAGTTTAATAGAAACAGTGGCCATCTCTGGTTCTCCAGATGTTGCCTAATTACAATTCCCGCTGACCTACTTACAGTAGACACTAGGAGAAGTGGTTCAGCCACATAGGCAAGAAAAACAAAATGCACAGGTACAGTGTATGTGGTACCTCGCTCAATAGCAGTAACTGTGAGAGGGATCTTGGAGTCCTAGTGGACAACCATTTAGATATGAGCCAGCCGTGTGCTGCAGCTGCCAAAAAAAGCCAACAGTTTTATTAGGCTGCATCAACAGAGGGATAGAATCAAGATCACGTGAAGTGTAAATGCCACTTTATAAGGCCTTGGTAAGGCCACAGTTGGAATATATTGTATCCAGTTTTGGTCGCCACGATGTAAAAAAGATGTGGAGACTCTAGAAAGAGTGCAGAGAAGAGCAACGAAGATGATTAGGAGACTGGAGGATAAAACATATGAAGAACGGTTGCTAGGACTGGGTATGTCTAGTTCAATGAAAAGAAGGACTAGGGGAAACATGATAGCAGTCTTCCAATATCTCAGGGGCTGCCCCAAAAAAGAGGGAGTCAAGCTATTCTCCAAAGCACCTGAGGACAGGACAAGAAGCAATGGGTGGAAACTAATCAAGGAGAAAAGCAACTTAGAACTAAGGAGAAATTTCCTGACAGTGAGAACAATGAATCAGTGGAACAACTTGCCTCCAGAAGCTGTGAATGCTCCAACACTGGAAGTTTTTGAGAAGATGTTGGATAACCATTTGTCTGAAGTGGTGTAGGGTTCCCTGCCTAAGCAGGGGGTTGGACTAGAAGACCTCCAAGGTCCCTTCCAACTCTGTTATTCTATTCTATTCTAAAAGCAGGAAGATGAAAATCTCTATCGGGCTCAATGGGCTGTCACTCATCCTAGTGAGATCCTATGGATGTGAGGAGAGTACTGACACAGTAACCCTCTTGCTGTTCCCTCACCCAGAGAGGACAGGTGGAACAGAAGGAGAAGAAGCAAAGTCAAAAAAGCTCCAGGCATCAGCGGTCCGGGCAAAATACGCAGCAACACTCATCCCTACCTGACTTGATGACATTGTGAGTCTGTGAGCTTGGTGGAGTGACAGTTGCAGCCGCTGGACTCCCTGCAGAACAAAACCTCTCTCGGTGCAGGTAGAAATCACCAGGCCATAGCTATGAGGAGGCACAGCAGGGGATGCCAAGAGAAGAAAGTCTCCTGGGAAACAGGATGGGCAAAAACAGATGGAAATCATTAAAATGGCTTCAAGGAGCTCTCCATGCCCACCACAGAGAACTTTCCAGAAATGATGAACCCCAGAGGTGAAGAAAATAACAGTGTTCGCTCTTGAGGTCAACAGCTCCCTCTTTATTTCTGAACTCACCATCATTATGAAATCAGAGAAGACAAAATTGGAAGAAAGCATTTTAAGGCCCACCTGTTATTCTAACCTCTTTCCTACAAATAGCTGCACTTAGTCAGTCAGTTTAGTACTACTAATGGTTTGCATTTATGACAAAGCTTTGCTGCCGGAAAAATGAGAACCTTAAAATGATCACATTAAGACTAGCAATAGCACTTAGACTTATATTCCGCTTCACGGTGCTTTTACAGCCCTCTCTAAACGATTTACAGAGTCAGCCTCTTGCCCCCCAACAATCTGGGTCCTCATTTTACCCACCTCGGAAGGATGGAAGGCTGAGTCAGCCTTGAGCCAGTCAGGATCAAACTGCTGGCAGTCGGCAGAGTTAGCCTGCAATACTGTATTCTAAGCACTGTGCACCATGGAAGGAAGAAAGGAAGGAAGGAAGGAAGGAAGGAAGGAAGGAAGGAAGGAAGGAAGGAAGGAAAGAAGGAAGGAAGGGCAATAGCACTTAGACTTATATACCACTTCATAGTGCTTTTACAGCTCTCTCTAAGCGGTTTACAAAGTCAGCCTATTGCCCCCAACAATCTGGAAGGATGGAAGGCTGAATCAGCCTTGAGCCCAGTGAGATTCGAACTGCCAAATTGCAGGCAGCCGGCAGTCAGCAGAAGTAGTCTGTAATGCAGCATTCTAAACACTGCGCCACCACGTCTCTTCCACCATGAGCGAAAAGAAGCTACATCCCATCACTTTAATGTTCTTCGTCTTTCATGTTCCACCTACCCTTTTGTCAGTCTGGAAAAACCTTCGCAGAAAAAAAAATGTAACTCGATGCGTAAGAAACAATAAATTACAGGAGAAGCCAATTATGTTCAAATACAGTGATCAAGGTATGGGGGCAAAAAAATCAAATATGTAATGGAGTGTTATATGGGCTTTTTCATTGGTCTTCTAAATCAATAACAAACCAGGCTAAATTTCAGCTAGAGAATAATACAAATACAAAGCTATATTCTTTACGGGTAGTTCTTGACTTACAACATCAGGTGATCCAAATTCAGATGCTTGGCAACTGACTTGTATTTATGACGGTTGCAATGTCCTAGGGTCATTAGAAACAACGAAGGATCGGCCCGCAGTGCCTTGGCCAGCAAAAACGGAGCTCGGAAGGGCTGTGTGCGACCCTTCCGAGATCCATTTTCTCTGGCAGAGGGTTGCAGGAGGCTGTCGCAGCTGAAAACGGAGGTGGTGATGGCCGTGGGCAGCACACTCAAGCTCCATTTTTGCTGGCAGAGGGTTGCAGGAGGCCGTGGCAGCCAAAAACAGAGCTCAGGAAGCTGTTTTTGCTGGCAGAGCACTCTGGCCACTTACAGGTGCCCCCGACACGAGTGACGTCGAGCTGGCCACGCCCACCCCAGCCACACCCACTCCAGCCCCCCAAGGTCAAAGACAACCCCAATGCAACCCTTAATGAAATCGAGTTGGACAGCCCTGGCTTACAGAGTGCTGTAGCGGTATATAAGTCTAAGTATTATTGCTATTAGTACTCGAGAGCTTCAGTAAATCTTCCCATTCAGACCTTTATGAAAACATCAAAAGCCAGAATATATATGGTATATTACAATCAGGAGCAGTGATGGAATTCAAATATTTTTACTACCGGTTCTGTGGGTGTGGCTTGGTGGGCGTGCCTTGGCTTGGTGGGTGTGGCAGGGGAAGGATACTGCAAAATCTCCATTCCCTCCCCACTCCAGGGGAAGGATACTGCAAAATCCCCATTCCCTCCCCACTCCTGGGGGAAAGATATTGCACAATCTCCATTACCTTCCCACTCCAGGGGAAGGATACTGCAAAATCCCCATTCCCATCCCACTCTGGGGCCAGCCAGAGGTGGTATTTGCCGGTTCTCCGAACTACTCAAAATTTCCGCTACCGGTTCTCCAGAACCTGTCAGAACCTGCTGAAAAGCACCCCTGATCAGGAGTTACAATGTTTGTAACATTAGAACAAAAACTTCCTCCAATCAGCCTCGAAATCCATTCATTTTTCTCAGGAAGAGACGATGGAGCAGAGTTAGTGAAAAAACCAAAGTCCAATGAAACGTTTGCCGTGTTTTTGGGTCCTCCGCCGAGAAAGAGTGAAAGTTAAGAAGATGATAGCTTTTATTAGCCGTCCATCTGTTCAAACTTTTCAAAACAAATTCTTCCTCCGGGGTGAGACAGCCCATCAGAAGCGAAATCTCGAATTGGTTAATTGAAACTTCATAACGTCATTCAGGGCGTAATTCCTTAGAAGCACGTGCCTGTGTGATCGATCGGAGACGGACCGCCTCGAATAAAATAGCTTTAACATTGTTCTGTTAAGTGCTTAATTAATTAGCGGTGATTTCGATTCCTTTTTTTTCCATTCCCCTTTTTTTTTTTTCATCTTGTTTTAGACTATTTTGATTCTGGCGTACTGACGGCACCATAAAACGGGGGGAAAAACTCCCAGATCTTGAAAGATTTTCTTTCTCAAAGAGTGACCAATTTTGTTTCTTGAATATTATCTAAGCCTTACGCTTCCTTCGGAGTCTCAGCAGGTCACTTGCACTCCAACGAAATGCAGATTGATCTACACTTAATTGATTGATCCACCCAAAAGCATATGATTCAGCAATGAAATGAATTTGCAGGCAGATGCACAGGGCTGCTGGGAATTCAATTCCATGCTCAGGATTGAAAGAGATTGTTGACCCTCTTCCCTACTCAGGGCAGAAACCCAAATTAGAGGCTCCGTCCAAGAGACGGAGAGGTCTAGCTTCATCTTGAAGACTTCCAGTGAAGCATCTGGTTCCATTGTCAAACTACATTTAAAAAGTTAGGAAGTGTAGGAAGTTAGCACCCACCCCTTTCCTGGAAGAGTGAAATATTTTAGGAAATATGAAAAAGGCAGAATATTATATTTCCCTGGATGAGAAATGGAGAAGCATATTTTACAGACAAAGCAGCTCCCATCTTCCTGCCCCCCACCCTTTGTCAATGGGCCATTAAGGCCTGGGCCAGTCTATTCTACATAACAAAGATCTACCTCCTTCAGGCAGAGCCATAGTAGGAATTGCCAAAGATCCAACAAAGATAGGATTAGCCCTCTACCCATCTAGCAACAGAAACTCACTACATGGCACCTGGGAAGATTACATCAGCCAGCAAGGCTAGCTAAGACCCCCACCCCCTGGGAGTCTGACAACCAATCAGGATACTCTTTTGGGGCCCCAAGAAATGCAAAGCCAGAGAGAGCATAAAAACCCGAAGATTTACTGTATCTGCCTTTTTCTGTTCAGGAACTCAAGTCATGTGATCCTGTCCACCATTAAACCATCTTTCCAAGCAGTCTCCATGTTTCCAGTGTCTTTTTCCCCACTTGGAGCAGAACCTAGAAGGAGATTTCTTCCAACAGAAGAAATCACCTCTCGTCTGGACTATTGTAACGCTCTCTACATGGGGCTCCCCTTGAGGTGCACCCGGAGGCTCCAACTGGCGCAGAGTGCGGCCGCGCGGGTGGTGATGGGAGCGGCGTGGAGCTCCCATGTAACACCTCTCCTGCGCGAGCTGCACTGGCTCCCGGTGGTCTTCCGGGTGCGCTTCTGGTTACCACCTTTAAAGCGCTCCATGGCTTAGGACCTGGTTACGGGGTGAGCTCCCGTCACTTGTCCCAGCTTCTGCCAACCTAGCCGTTTGAAAGCACGTACAAAATGCAAGTAGAAAAATAGGGACCACCTTTGGTGGGAAGGGAATAGTCTTCCGTGCGCCTTTGCCATTGAGTCATGCCGGCCACATGACCACGGAGACATCTTCGGACAGCGCTGGCTCTTCAGCTTCGAAACGGAGATGAGCACCGCCCCCTAGAGTCGGAAACGACTAGCACATATGTGTGAGGGGAACCTTTACCTTTTACCTATATGCATTGAGGTGCCCTCACGCCAAAGTTGAGCCTGCATTCATGCATTTTTCTTAACAAAGTTACGGAAGTGGTTTGCTATTGTCCCCTGCTGTCTAGCCAACAGCCATGGAATTCTTAGATTTTCTACTTGCATTTTGTACGTGCTTTCGAACGGCTAGGTTGGCAGAAGCTGGGACAAGTGACGGGAGCTCACCCCATTACGCGGCACTCGGGATTCGAACCACTGAACTGTACCACCCACGGCCAACCCTGACACTTAGCTTCCGAGTTCACTCAAGTTGATTAAGTAGCATGACTGAGAAATCTAAAAACTGTTATACATACATGCCAGTTGCCAAGCATCTGAATTTTGATCACGTCAAAATTCAAAAGGCATCTGAATTTTGATCCTTAAGGATGCTGCAATGGTTGTAAGGGTGGGAAAAGTCACATCCCATTTTTCAGGGCTGTTGGTCACTAAATGAATGTCCCAAAGGTGCTTTTTTTCAAGAGGAAGCTGGACTTTCTGGTTTTTCTTTTGAAGACGTTTCGCTTCTCATCCAAGAAGCTTCTTCAGCTCTGACTGGATGGTGGGGAATGGAAGGATTGATATTCCTTGCAGGCAGCTGGTCAAGAGCCTTGGTGGTGCAGTGGACTAAGTGCTGTTATGTAGCCCTTAGCTGCCAGCTGCCTGCAATTAGTGCAAGTTCAAATCTCACCAGGCTCAAGGTTGACTCAGCCTTCCATCCTTCCGAGGTAGGTAAATTGAGGACCCGGATTGTGGGGGCAATAAACTGACTTTGTAGAAACACCACTTATGGGGGGGGGCAAAAGCCCTAATAAGCAGGTATATACAAAAGAATGAAGGCTATTGCTATAAGTGCATTGTAAGCCGCCCTGAGTCTACGGAGAAGGGCGGCATATAAATTGAACTAATAAATAAACAAATAAATAAATTTGCATTCTTTTTAGATCTGTGATGGCTAACCTTTTTGGCATCGAGTGCCGAAAGCGTGTGTGGACACACCCATCATATAATGCGCGCACGCCCCCCTGTGCCCTGCCCCACTGTGCAAGCATGCGCAACCCCCGTGTGCCCCCTGCCCCCCCACGCATGCATCCCACCCCTGCCCATGCGCGGCAGAGACCCGAAAACCAGCTGGCTGGTTGGAGGCACTCACACATGCGTGGCGGAGCTCAGCTGGGGCAATGGCTTGCGTGCCCGCTCTGTGTGCCACCTGTGGCACGTGTGCCATAGGTTCGCCATCACGGCTCTAGATGTTGCCAAACTTGCAATTCCCACCATTCCTCAACATTGGCAGGAATTCCTAGCATTGCTGGGAGCTGTAGTCCGGCTCCTTCTTCAGCATCATGCTCGCCTACACCCCACCCCCGCCAACTTACTCAAGAGCGGAATGAAAGGACACTGCAGTGCCATAACTTACGTTCTGCTTTATGACGCTGGAGCTGCTCTGCGTCAGTGACCGATCGGCTGGCGCTATGCAGACAGGCAGGGCCAGAGCATTCTCCTCCTCCCAAGTCTGTTGCAGCCCTAAAAGACTTGGAATGGAGCTGGGGGAGGGGTCTTCTCCTTCTTTCAGGCAGGAGACCTTGAAAGAACAACGGGGATTGATGGCTAATAATTCAAACTTCAGTCGAAGTGCAAAGGGTCCTGGAGGGTTTTGTTCCATAAATAGGACACGGCTAACTTTTAAGCCAACATACCTTAACAAACCAGGTCCCAATAGTCCATCTAGCATCAGACACACACACACACACACAATCTTAAGACCATCGTCCCCCGTCCGTCCATCCGTCCCTCCCCCGGACCAGTTCTCATTCAGCTTTTGGGAGCGAGAATTTGCTTTTGAAGCTTCTTTGAAAATAATTGCAGAAACTTTCTGATGTGGCAAGATTTGCCTTTGTCTGGCATGAGTAGTCCTCAATTTATGACCACAGTTGAACTCAACCTTTCTGTTGCTAAGCAAGACAGGGCAACCGTCATAAATACATGCCAGTTGCCCAAATTTTGAGCATGTGACTTTGGGGATGCCGCAATGGTTGTAAGGGTGAAAAGCAGCCAGAAGTCACTTGTTTCACCACTAAACAAATGGACGTAAGTCAAGGACAAGTTGGAATTTGGGAATTTGGGAAAAGTGTGATACCTTACATTTTAGTTCACAAATTAAGCCCACCCCACAAAGAAGTAGATTCAGATCCAGAGCAGACATGCACCAATTCTGAGCAATATGCCCATCCAACATAACCAAGATCAAATCTTGCCTGGTGGCTCAGCAGACTAAAAGCATTGTGATTAACACCAGCTGCCTGCAATTACTGCGAGTTCAATTCTCACCAGGCTCAAGGTCGACTCAGCCTTCCATCCTTTCTAAGGTAGGTAAAATGAGGACCCAGATTGTGGGGGCAATAAGCTGACTTTGTATAAATATACAAATGTATGAAGGCTATTGCTTAACGCACTGTAAGCCACCCTGAGTCTCCGGAGAAGGGCGGCATATAAATCTAATTAAAAAAAAAAATGTCGGCCAGGTTTCCGCTCTTGAACCCAGGGTGATTTATAACAGAATGACAGAGTTGGAAGGGACCTTGGAGGTCTTCTAGTCCAACCCCCTAGCCAAGCAATTAAAGCACCTATACCCATGATGGCGAACCTATGTCACACGTGTCACAGGTGGCGCACGGAGCCATATCTGTGGGCACACGAACGTTGCCCTAGCTCAGCTCCAGCATACATGCGTGTGCCAGCCAGCTGATTTTCGGGCCTTTTCGGGTATGGGCACATGCACATATGACACCCCCCATGGTCCCCCCGCTTTTGACGGCAAAAAGGTTAGCCATCACTGACCTATACCATTTCTGATGAGCGGTTATCCAGTCTCTTCTTAAAAACCTTCAGTGTTGAAGCACCCAAAACTTCTGAAGGCAACTTCTGTTCCATTGGTTAATTGTCCTCACCGTTAGGAAGTTTCTCCTTAATTCCAGGCTGTTTCTCTCCTTGATTAGCTTCCATCCATGGCTTCTTTTTGTATTTTACTTTATTGATTTTCTATTAAATACATTTCTTAGAGCTTCATAAACATTGTGTTATCTGAGTATTTAATTTGCTTAACAACACAAATTACATTCTTAATCTCCAGCCCTTTTTTCCAACCACTGGTAAAATAAATTCCACGTTGGATAATATTCTACATCTTCTTTCTGTTTAATTGTCAATGTCAATCTATCCATTTCTGCACAATGTAGTATCTTCTTGACTATTTCTTCATCTCGTGGTAAAGCTTCATTTTTCCAGTGTTGTGTGAAAACAATCCTCGCTGCTTTTAAGACATAGAATACTAAATACATACTTTTCTTCTCATGTTTATCTGATATTATACCTAATAAAAACAATTCAGGTTTAAATCTACATCACTTATTGCGTCTGTCATCTGCGCTTCTATCACTGTCTGGTTTGGTTCTGCAACCCAACAAGACAGACACAGACTTCAGAGGATAATTAGAACTGCAGAAAAAACAATGGCTACCAACCTGCCTTCCATTGAGGACCTGTATACTGCAGGAGTCAAAAAGAGGGCTGTGGAAATATCTACAGACCCCTCGCATCCTGGACATAAACTGTTTCAACTCCTACCTTCAAAACAACACTATAGAGCACTGCTCTAGAACAACTAGACACAAGAACAGTTTTTTCCCGAACGCCTGCTAAACAAATAATTCCCACAACACTGTTAAACTAGTTATTAAGTCTGCACTACTAATAATCTTCTCATCATTCCCACCACCCATCTCCTTCCACTCTATGACTGTAACCTTGTTGCTTCTATCCTTATGATTTATATTGATATTGTTTCCTGATTGCTTATTTGTACCCTATGACTGTCATTAAGTGTTGTACCTTATGATTCTTGATGAACGTATCTTTTCTTTTATGTACATCGAGAGCGTATGCACCAAGACAAATTCCTTGTGTGTCCAATCACACTTGTCCAATAAAAATTCTCTTCTCTTCTCTTCTCTTCTCTTCTCTTCTCTTCTCTTCTCTTCTCTTCTCTTCTCTTCTCTACTCTACTCTACTCTACTCTACTCTACTCTACTCTACTCTTGCCCTGCCTTCAGGTGCTTTGAAGAACAGGTTGACCCCCTCTTCTTGTGGCAGCCCCTGAGATATTGGAACAACTGCTATCATATCC
Source organism: Pituophis catenifer annectens (assembly GCF_029215685.1). Classification (NCBI taxonomy): domain Eukaryota; kingdom Metazoa; phylum Chordata; class Lepidosauria; order Squamata; family Colubridae; genus Pituophis; species Pituophis catenifer. Next base: position 10,168,597 of record NW_027256896.1, on the reverse strand, counting down.
CCCCTAGTCCTTCCCCCCCCCCAGTTATCTTTTTATACCTTCCTGTCGCTTCCTTTCACCTTCGGCATCCAGAAAGGTTATTCAAAAGGAAGAGTCCTGCTAATTTTGCAGCAGGAACTACCGTAAGAACAGAAAGTCCTTATTGACGTCCATATTCTCTGGCTGCAAGCAGAGCAGGAGACTTTATTGATGATAATGGAGCCAATAAACCTCAGCTAAAAATCAATGCAAAGTGATTATGCCATTACGAGATGGCACATGCTTCCCCCACCCCTCCGCCCTCCGCCAGCAAATCTTCACATTATCCCAGTAATGTGCGCTAATAGGTTTGAATTTATCAGTCCTGTTCTGTTTCCATTTGGAAGAAGGAGATGCAAAAAGTTTGGAGGGTGGGAAGGGGAGGAGGAAGTGAACTGGCTCCTTAAATGGCTGGGTGGCTCTAAAAAGAAAGTGGTTAAGTGGACTTTTGTTGAAGAAATCTGTCAAAATTACAAGCCCACCCAATTTATTTTTATTTAGAGCAGGGCATCAACGGAGGTCATGGAATTATATATATATTAATCGAGCCCACCAAATGAATACAGAAAAGACCCACGAGTGGGAAATTTGCTGATTTGGGGAAGGGGAGGGGGGCGGCGGCTATGAAATAAAATTTTATTTTATTTTTATGGGACTATCTTTAGAGGGGAAAATAATTTTTCCAGCTCACCCCGTAAGACTGCGAAAGAGAAAATCCCAACGAGATGGCTGTGCCGAGTGGGCTTCAAAAATTTTAGCAAGGGGTTCTCTGCCCGGTTTCTGGGTGGGCGTGGCCCGGGTGGGTGTGGCCTAGTCAGCCTCCTGCACCACGGCAGGAGGGGGGGTGTTTTTGCCCTCCCCGGGCTCTGGAGGCTTTTTTCGAGCTTCTGGGAGGGCGAAAATGGCCTCCCCAGGCTCCGAAGGCCCTCTGGAGGCCAGAAACAGGCCTGTTTCCAGCCTTCCTGAACTTCGGGTAGGCCCATTTTTTGCCTTCCCCAAGCCTCCGTGTGCAGCCTGCACTTACCTGCATCCAAAACGGGCCGCGTGGGGACTCCTGGGAGGGGAGGGGTGAGGTGGGTGGGGCCAGCCAGGAGTGGGATTTGGGGGTTCTCCGAACTGCACAGAATCTTAGCTAGAGGTTCTCCCGAACCCCAGCAGCCACCATCCTTGTCTGTGCCTCTTAAATCCCCTCTAAACATTGCTATCAAATTGTCAGGAAATAAATAGCGACTTTGAAATAAACAGGAAGTTGTTCTATTGATGCGTTTTACGGGTTTGGTGTATTTCCGGATCGACTTGAAACGTAAATTAAATTCCATAAATTTGAGATTCAGTTCCCGTCTCCCGCCCCACCCCCTACCCTGATCTTTCGCCATGGATCTATTCTCTTTCTAGGCTCTGTCACCCTATCTTTTAAAGGGTGATATGGTAGGGCTTTTTTTTTTTTTTTAAAGAAAAAAAATCATCTTTTTTCTAGATTTTGAACTGCCGGATTGGATGATTTTTTTTAGTCGATAAGCAAACCGGAGGCGTGAACGGTATGCAGCCACCTGGATAAGCTTCTTGAACTCTGCTTGGGTCACTCCCAACAGATAATAAATCAAAAGGTATTTATAGAAGGAAGGGCCATATTTAAACGTCACACATCAGGAAAGCCTTAAATTAGCAGCTGATTAAATTCTCCATGGAAGCTTTCCTCGGAGTCCCGATAAATCTTTCAGGCACGCTTTAGTTCCAGGTTAGCAATTTCCAGCCTGGAGGTGCATTGTCTGAAATTTGCTGGATGCTGTCTTTGGAAAACTGTGCACTGGTAGTCCTTGACTTATAACCACAACGGATCCCAAAATTCCCCTTGTGGAGCATGACAGTTGTTAAGTGGATTTTGCAACGCTTCTCGCCACCGTTGTTAAGTGAATCGCGGCAGACGGTTGTTGAGTGAACCTGGCTTTCCCGTTGACTTTGCTTGATCAGAAGATTGCGAGAAGGGATCGCGTGACGCCGGGACACTGCAACCGTCATAAGTACATGCCAGTTGCCAAGCGTCCGAATTCTGATCACGTAACCTTGGGGATGCTGCAATGGTCGTAAGTCAGTGGTGAAATGTAAAATTTGTTACTACCGGTTCTGTGGGCGTGGCTTGGTGGGGGAGGGGGTAATATGACTGAGTGGGCGTGGCCAACTTTTTTTTTTTTTTTTTTACTTTTAAAACCATTTTTTCTACAACCTCTTTGGCTGAAGAGGTTGTAAAAAAAGTGCTTTTAAAGCCTCTGATGATCCCAGCTGACTTGCCTGATCGGCAGAGGCTTTCTTTCTTTTTTTTAAGCCTCTGACGATCCCAGCTGACTTGCCTTTAGCTTTGTCCACTTAGGACCATGTTCAGTAGTGTAGACTGGACAGAATCTGAGTTGATGAATCACCTTCTGTTGATTGTTCTGACCTAGGCTCCCTTAAAAAGCAGGAAGCAGGAACTGGTCCCAGCAAAACCTCTTTTATTTACATGACTGTGAACTACCTTCATTCACAGTCAGCAAGGTTTGCCCAAACAGTTTTTCAAAGGGATATTTCTCAACACACCTTATCTCATTTGGCAAGCTGCCACGTAACTTGTTTCCAACCAAAGTACGAGGCAAAACTTGGCACAGAGTCTCTCAGAGTCACGGAACGAACGAATTGTTTCCTGCAAAAGCCCACTCCCCGTTCGCTCCTCTTTTGTTTCCTATGGGAGGGACCAATCATCTCTCAGGTGTGGCTTTACTCCTGAGTCGACCCTGCTTTCTGAATTGTTCTTGTCTTCTAGCAGCTCTGTGCATGCGCACACTGGGAATGGGCTCCAGCTGTTCCTCTGCCTCACTACTGTCTATCTCCCTCTCTTCCTCCAATGCAGAGCCCTTGTCTGAGCTTTCCCCAGCCCCCAGGACCGGCCCAAGTTCCTCCCCAACCTCCTTACTATTTGACTCTGTGGCCAGCTCTGCTGGCCACAACACTGATAACACAGGGATCTGTCATTTGTTGCTCCACGTAGCAAGACATTCGAGGCCAGCTTATGGCATCCTGAGGATGTATCCGAAGTGAGATGAGCTACAATGCCCCAAAATTCGTATCATTTTTTTCCCCCACTATGCTGATAAACATCAGCTAAAAAGGAACATCTTCATGAAATAATGTGCAATCCTTCTGCTGATCATCTCGGGAATCCCTCAATGTGCTTCCCACCCCTGGAGTCAGTGATGCCGAAGCCAGCCAAATCCAGGGGTTCCTCACAAAGCTATTATTATACAATCACCCAGCCTTGTTTACAGAGGGTTTCTCCCTGCCCCCCATTTGCAACCCTCCTGAGTTATCCCCGCTGCTAATTCCACCTCTTTCCTTTCAACCAGCAGCCGCAGCAACCAAATCTCATTAGCCAACGAAAGCTGGAATATTGGCACAAGGCTTCTTTTGATGGCTGGCGTGAGGCAGCTGCCTCTGGAAGTCCTGCGAAGGCTTTGAAGTCGACTAGCCTAATGCTGGGCCTTGAAGACAAGCCAGAGGAGGTATCAAAACATTATTTGAGGCTCCGTCCTCAGGAAAGTAGATCCTACCATTCCTTTTGATCATTCTTCTTTGGTGTAGAATGAAATACTAGAGATTTGGGGCTAATTCTCATTTGCTTGCAGGAAGGCAAATGTATTCGTTTTCCCCCTTATATCTGTGTATTAGAGACTGAGGGAGAGGAATAGGAAAGAGTATCCAAATAACATGTATTTTGATAACCCTTCCTTCCTTCCTTCCTTCCTTCTTTCCTTCTTTCCTTTGCCACCTCTCTCCTCTCTCCTTCCTTCCTTCTTCCCTCCCTCCCTCCCCTTCCTTGTTTCCTTTCCTCTCTCTCCTTCCTTTGCCACCTCCCTCTCTCCTCCCTCCTCCCTCCTTCCTTCATTGCTCCCTCCCTCCCCTTCCTTGCTTCCTCTTCTTCCTTCCTTGCCTTCCTCCCTCCCTCTCCTTCCTTTCTTCCTTCACCACTTTTCTCCCTCCCTCCTCCCCCTCCCCCTTCCTTGCTTCCTTTTCTTCCTTCCTTCCTCTCCCTCCCTCCCTCCCTTTCCTTCCTTCGCCACTCCCTCTCTCCCTCCCTCCTTCCTTTGTTCCTTCCTTTGCCACCTCCCTCCTTCCTTCCTTCCTTCTTCCCTCCCTCCCCTTCCTTGCTTCTTTCCCTCCCTCTTTCCTTCACCACCTCCCTCTCTCCTCCCTCCCTCCTTCCTTCATTGCTCCCTCCCTCCCCTCCCTTGCTTCCTTTTCTTCCTTCCTTCCCTCCCTCTCCTTCCTTCCTTCGTCACCTCTTCCTCCCTCCTTCCTCCCTCCCCCTTCCTTGCTTCCTTTTCTTCCTTCCTCCCCCTCCCTCCCTTTCCTTCCTTCTTCCCCCCTCCCCTTCCTTGCTTCCTTTTCTTCCTTCTTTCCTTCCTTCCTTCCCTCCCTCTCTTCCCTTCCTTCCTTCCCTTCTCCCTGCCTCCCTCCCTCCCTTTCCTTGCTTCCTTCCTCCCCCTCCCTTTCCTTGCTTGCTTCCTTCTTTCCTTCACCACCTCCCTCCCTCCTTCCTCCCCTTCCTTGCTTCCTTTTTTTTCATCCTTCCTTCCCTCTCCTCCCTCCTCCTCTCCCTGTCTCCCTGCCTCCCCTTCCTTCCTTCCTTCCTTCCTTCCTTCCTTCCTTCCTTTCCTTCCTTCCTTCCCCTCTCCCTGCCTTCCTTCCCCCCTCTACTAGGGGAGTTGGGAAAGTGAAGAAATCTACATAATATGAGTATTTAAAACCACAGCAATCATTTCCTCCTAAACGAGAACAGCTTCCTTTCTTTATATCTGCTCTCTTGTCTTTCCGTTACATCTTCCATTCTAAAAAGCAACATAACGAAGATGGAGCCTGTTTATTACTAGGGGTGGGTGCTGCTTCTGCCAGAAATAGCTTTCGTGTTGGCAATTCAAAGATTAACTCTTGATGAGCCTTGCAAAGGGTGCCTAAACCAAGCATTCTGTTCGACAGCCGCCTCTCTTGATCATGTCTTTTGCAGAGGTATACAAACCTGACACAATTTCCCTCTCCCCAACAAACCCCTTTCCATCACACTGAATTACCATCATCTTGGATCTCCTCTTTGGTTTTTCTTTTCCTAATAGGATTTGAAAACCAGGAACCCAATTTATTCCAGCATGACTTTCGAAGCAGCCACAGAAGAAGGAAATACTTTATTTAAATAAGCATCCATGGTTTGCAAGGGGGAGGGGAGGGGATGGAAGGGAGAATGGAAGGGAGAGAGGGAGGGAGAGAGAAAGGAGAAGGGAAAGGGAAGGGAAAGGGGAGAGGAGGGAGGGAGGGGAAGGCAAGGAAAAGGGGAGAGAAGGGAGGGAAGAAGGAGGGAGGGAGGGGAGGAAAAGGAAGGGAAGGAAAAGGGAGAGAAGGGAGGGAGGGAAGGAAGGAAGGAAAGAAAGAAGGAAGAGGAAAAGGAAGAGCAATAGCACTTAGACCTGCTGGCAGAGGAAAGGAAGGAAGGAAGGAAGGAAGGAAGGAAGGAAGGAAGGAAGGAAGGAAGGAAGGAAGGTAGGTAGTGGAAAAGGAAGGAGAGAAGATAGTGGGAAAGGAAGGAAGGTAGGTAGGTAGGAAGAAAAGAAGGAAGGAAGGAAGGAAGGAAGGAAGGAAGGAAGGAAGGATGGAAGGGAGGCAGGAGAAAGGGGAAGGAGAAAGGAAGGAAAAGGGGCTAGAAGAGAGGAAAGAAGGAGGGAGAGAGGGGGGAAGGAAAAGGGGAGAGAAGTGAGTGAGGGAAGGGAGTGAGGGAGGAAGGAAGGAAGGAAGGAAGGAAGGAAGGAAGGAAGGAAGGAAGGAAGGAAGGAAATCCTCAAGAAATATGGGCTACAAAACAAGGAAACTCTGCCTAGGCTAGCTGACTTCTATTTTAATGAAGTGAAGAATTGCTGAAAAATGAAACCGCGATTGTGGAATAGCATGGCAAGAAGAAGAAGGAAGACTATTGAGCAGGTCACCATGAAGAAAGAAGAAAACGAAAGGCCAGGAATCGGCCATAGTGGAGATTTTTGTGTCCTTTTGACACAAGGAAGAAAGATGGAGTGTAATTCTATGGGGGGAGGAGTCAAAAGGAAGAAAAATTTCATTTTTGTTTCTTCATCTCACTAACGACAAGATCATTTTGGCCCCGTTTCCAACGTTAAATTTTTAGAAAAATACTTGGTGTGCATATGTGTGTGCACAGTTTTTTTAGACATACATACTGGTTGCATGTACTGTAAAATATTTAATTTATTTATTTACTGCAGCTAACCTTAGGTATGCTGGATGAAAACGGAGCAAATCTTTTTTTAAAAAGCGTCGCAGGCTGTCCTCAACTTACAACCATAATTGAGTTTCTAAGCGAGACAGTTGTTACATGAGCTTTGCTCCCAGTTTATGACTTTTCATAAACTTTTCATCCAGTCTCTGAATAATGTTAGCTTGCCCAGGTTCCGGCAAGACAGATATTCTTGTCTATTGGATTTGAGATTGCTTCCTCAAAACAACCCCAGGTAGACTTGTCTGGTTACAACAACTCCCAGTGACTTCATGGTGATTTCTCACAAAGATACTCAGAGTTGTGCAGAGACTTACTTCCCTTCTGAACTTCACAGAGCAACTGCAAGTACTTAACTTTGGTCTGACTGTGCCATTTTTAAATGTTTAGCTCTTCTAATGCCTTAATTGATTAAAAAAAAAACAATAACAACCCATCATCTAAAAAAGAACGCCAAGCTCCTGCCCAATTGTTCCGAGGCTTAGAATTTTAAAAGGCAGGAATAAGAAGCTTATTTTGTTTTAAGAAATTGGATAGAATACTGGCGGCAGGTTATCTTGCAGGAAGTGATAAAAGAAGGGCCGACTTTCCTTTGAAGTTTCTTTTTCCCCCTTGTGAGATGAGAAATTAGGAAAGAGTTATATGGAATATAGCCAAGAAGCTGGATTTCCTTATCCCAAACTGACAGTAAATACCAATTTTCCTTAGTTTCCAAAGCTTACTCCTGAGCTAGTCCGTCCATGCACACTTGAGGAAATACACACACACACACACACACACACACACACACACACACACACACAAAAGCTGATGCACTCACCAGAGAAAGAAGCCACGTCACAACTGCAGGGTAGATGCTGGCAGCTGCTTTCAAAGTGAGTCCTGGAAAGACAGGGTTCTGTTGGCTGCAAGGCCTGACTTGACCACAGCTGGAGAGACTAATTGTTGTGACCTAGACTCACTTAGTCATTACAAGACACTAGTCCCAAACAAAACTATTTTATTATAACATCTGAGAGTTACTTCATTCCCAGCTTAGTCCAAATTAATTCCAAAACAAGTCCTTTAGAAAAAGTCCTTCGGGCTCCTCACAAACCTTTATCTTCTTTAGCACCCTGCCAAAGGCCTTTCTTGGCAAAGCCCCACGAAGTTCAGAAACAAGAGACACCGACTGGAAACAGGTTTAGCAACGTTGCTTTCCTACAAAGAGCCCAAGAGCCTTTGCTGCTCTTTTAAACCTTATGGAAGGGGCCAATCATCTCTTGGCCTTACTCCCGAGTCATCCCTTTTGCTTTAGCTGCTCTTGCCTTCTGGCAGCTCTTCGCAGGCGCGCACTAGGAACAGGCTCCTCCTGTTCCTATGCCTCTCTGCTGTCCAACTCTGGACGCTCCGGAGTCTGCGCATCGCTCCCAGATGGCCCTGGCCCCATCTCTGTCTCCGATGCAGACCCCTCATCCGGGCCTTTCCCAGACTCCAGGACTGGCCCATGGTCCTCCTCACTGTGCAACTCCGCTGCCAGCTCCGCAGGCTGCTGGCAGACCACAACACAAATGGTCAGAAGCAGCATGTTGCTCTCAGTACTGGTAACGTATTGATGGGTACAAGATACAAGGCCTCCTATGGACACAGAAGGAGGAGCATCTTGTGAATGTTGAACTGCATTATTCTTACTCGTGGGTTAGAGATTAGAATAGAATAGAATAGAATAGAATAGAATAGAATAGAATAGAATAGAATAGAATAGAATAGAATAGAACAGAACAGAATAGAATTTGCCAACAAGTAAAATCAAATCAAAACAATGCACAAAAACAAAAGTATTTAGACTAGTATTTTGTCACCCTGAAGATGCTTTACCTCTCTGAATTCTGGGAGTTGAAGCCCAAACATCTACAGGTTCTCAAGATAGAGAAACAGTGCTATATAGAGAGGGATTAGGACCTTTTGAGTTCAGTACTATGGACAGCAACCTCACCACCGGATCTCAAGACACGTTTCTCCGAATAGGAATGGGAATAGGAAAAGGAATTGGAATAGGAATAAGAATGGACTGGACTGGACTATAGAAATAATAGAAATAGCATTGTTGTTGTTGTTAGTCGGGAAGTCGTGTCCGACCCATCGCGACCCCATGGACAATGTTCCTCCAGGCCTTCCTGTCCTCTACCATCCCCCAGAGTCCATTTAAGCTCACGCCGACTGCTTCAGTGACTCCATCCAGCCACCTCGTTCTCTGACGTCCCTTTCTACTTTTGCCCTCAATTGTTCCCAGCATTAGGCTCTTCTCCAGGGAGTCCTTCCTTCTCATTAGGTGGCCAAAGTATTTGAGTTTAATCTTCAGGATCTGGCCTTCTAAAGAGCAGTCAGGGTTGATCTCCTCTAGGACTGACTGGTTGGATTGCCTTGCAGTCCAAGGGACTCTTCTACAGGAGTCTTCTCCAGCACCAGAGTTCAAAGGCCTCCATTCTTTCACGCTCAGCCTTTCTTATGGTCCAACTTTCAGAGCCATACATTGCAACTGGGAAAACCATAGCCTTGACTATATGCACTTTTGTTGGCAGGGTGATGTCTCTGCTTTTTAGTATGCTAAGAAATAGTATAGGAATAGAATAAAAATAGGAATAGGAATAGGAATAGGAATATAGAATAGAATAGAATAGAATAGAATAGAGTAGAGTAGAGTAGAGTAGAGTAGAGTAGAGTAGAGTAGAATAGAATAGAATAGAATAGAATAGAATAGAATAGAATAGAATAGAATAGAATAGAATAGAATAGAATAGCTTTATTTGGCCAAATGGGATTAGACACACAAGGAATTAGTCTCCGGTGCACAAAGTCTCAGTGTACATACAAAAACAACAAAGTAATAATCATCATAACCACGATACCAATAAGAGAAGGTAGTAGAAAAGTTGAGAAAGATCATAGCAATGAATAAATATACTTAGACATGACATGATGGATTGGGTTTGTCAGCGAGGCCAGGGTGGCACTGATGTGCAGTTTGTTACAACTTGGATTGTCACTTTGAATTTTTTTTTTTTTAAATGAACATGTCCAACAATCTGTATCCATTTGGACTAGAACCCTGGAGAGCCAAATTCTGGTCCTGCATTTCTCAGCCTTGAAGCTGCGTGGACTTCAGCTCCTAGAATCCTTCTAGGCAGCACGTAGAAAAGACGAGAACACGATAGATAATCAGGCCTTCCAATTGAGAGGCCCAAAAGCACCAGGGATGAAAAATCATTGGGAAAAACCACCTAGTGAAATTGGGCAGTTTCTAGAAAACCGCTTAGAGGTGAAGCTGTGTGGGCATCCCTGCTGATTATTTCCACGGCTGCCTTAGCCAAGGCAACCAAGCATCATCACCGCTGAGGGGTAAATCGCTGAGTGCAGGTGCCTGCCAAATGTTTCACTGCACTGTGCAATGCAAGCTGACTTTTCTAGATCCTTCAGCAGCCTCGGATAAATGATCTGGCAGGTGCTCTGCTTTGCTTTGCGTCAAAAGCCCCCCCCCCCAGACTTTGTGCTGCAGGCCCACAAAGACACAGACTGGGAGAAATGGGAGTACGTAGAATATAATGCCAAGTAGCCCGAGCATAATCATAATCATAAATTGATTTGTCAAGCATGTATACTGTAAGATTACAAGTAAAAGTATAAACATAATTTGAATACATGAAAAGAGTAAGTAAAAAGGAATATTAGGACAAGGACGGTAGGCACGTTGGTGCGCTTATGCACGCCCCCTTACAGACCTCTTAGGAATGGGGTGAGGTCAACAGTAGACAGTCTAAGGTTAAAGTTTTGGGGGTTTGGGGAAGAAACTACAGAGTCAGGTAGTGCATTCCAGGCATTGACCGCTCTGTTGCTGAAGTCATATTTTCTGCAATCGAGTTTGGAGCAGTTTACCTTGAGTTTGTATCTATTATTTGCTCGTGTATTGTTGTGTTTGAAGCTGAAGTAGTCACTGACAGGAAGGACATTGTGGCAGCTAATTTTATGTACTATGCTTAGGTCAGACTGAAGTCGGCGTAGTTCTAAGTTGTCTAAGCCCAAAATTTGGAGTCTGGTGGCATAAGGGATTTTATTGCGGTTAGAGGAATGGAGGACTCTTCTCGTAAAATATCTCTGGACTCTCTCGATTGTATTTATGTCCGATATGCAGTATTTATTGTATTTATGTCCGATATGCAGTGCATTTGACAAAGGGAGCTGTGGAATTTTCATCTCAGGATGAAGGTGTCCATTTATTACATCTGTGCTTCCCTTCCCCACCCCAAAAACATCTGTAGTAGTTCATAGGAAGCGTTCCCTGTATTTTACCTTTATAATCATCCTGTGACATGAATAAGGTGGAGAAGTAGACAACTTGTCCAACTAATGTCTGGCTAAGCGAGAGTAGAGTGCTAAAGATCTGAAAAACCCTTCTACCGCCAGGGATGGCTTGGATCGAAAGAGCCCTTTATTGGATCACCACTGCACCGTAGAGCCACACAAATAATGGCTGGAGGTGGCACTTGAAGTCCTTGGTGTTCTCTGAGTTTGGTTGTTTTCGTGCAGATGTTTCATTACCCAATTAGGTAACAGCATCAGTGCTAGAAGGAGAGTGAGGTTTGCAGGGAGGTGGAGGAGGAGGAGGAAGAAGAGGAGGAGAGGAAGGATGACAACTGTGGGGTTGTTGGTGCTCTCTGAGGTTGATGGTTTTATTTTTTTATTTTATTACCCAACTAGGGGACATCATCAGTGCTAGAACGGAGTGGGGTTTGCAGGGAGGAGGAGGAGGAGGAGGAGGAGGAGGAAGAAGAAGGAGAAGGAGAAGGAGAAGGAGAAGGAGAAGGAGAAGGAGAAGGAGAAGGAGAAGGAGAAGGAGAAGGAGAAGGAGAAGGAGAAGGAGAAGGAGAAGGAGAAGGAGAAGGAGAAGGAGAAAACTGTGGGGTTGTTGGTGCTCTCTGAACCTGATGGTTTTCCTACAGACGTTTTATTACCCAACTAGGGGACATCATCAGTGCTAGAAGGGAGTGGGGTTTGCTCTCTATTTACATACTAGTGGCTTATCCTGTCAGTATTGGTGTGAGTGTCCTTGGTATTCCTTGATTAGGCTGTTGTTTACGGTTTGTTTGTCTAAGTTGGTAGTTGCTTGACTGGAGTATTGTTTACTGCTTGAACTGTTCAACCCTGAGTTAAAAATATTCTCTTCTATTGGAAATGGCACTGAGGCCTTTCAATCTCGATAGGCTAGATCAAGCATCCCCAAACCCTGGTCCCTGGAACAGATCCAGGCCATGGCATGCCAGAAACTGGGCCACTCAAACAAGTGAAGCCCCATCTGCGGGATGCAGGCAGCATGTGAAACCATAGCCTTCTCTGGCCCCCTTCTCTGGGGATTTTGCAGTATTCTTCCCCCAGGAGTGGGGAGGGAATGGGGATTTTGCAGTATTCTTCCCCTGGAGTGGGGAGGGAATGGAGATTTTGTGATATCCTTCCCCTGGACTGGGGAGGGAATGGGGATTTTGCAGTATCCTTCCCCTGCCATGCCCACAGAACCAGTAGTAAAAAAAAATTGAATTCCACCACTGCCGAGGATTAAGGCGGAAGCCAGGTCCTTCTAATATCCTATAATCTGAACAGAGTTTTTAGCCACACTTTTGCCTTTTGAGCCAATAATCCACATTTTTAAAATATTATGCATTCAAATGGGGCGGAGGTGCATCTCCAACTTCTGATATGTGCCATATGCCCATCAATTTGGCCCAATTGCATCATTCTCTCCGAAGAGGCAGGATTACATTTTACTACCGAGGAAAGGCATTTTAGAAATGTCAACCCTTTCTTTCTTTCCATTCTTCAGGAAAGGCTAAAATCATGACAATGCCATCTGTTAGCGGTTCTTGAGCTCCCCAATAGGTTGTAAAATAAATCCCATTGTGACTGGGGGAAACAAAAAAGAAGAGGGGGAGGAGGAGGAGGGGGAGGAGGGGGAGGAGGCAGAGTTGGAGGTAAAGGAGTAAAGAGGAAGGTGGGCGGAGGAGAAGGACAAGAGGAAGAAGAGGACAGGGGGAGGACAGGAGGAGGGGGGAGGGGGAGTTGGAAGTAGAGGAGGAAGAGGAAGAAGAGGAGGAGGAGGAAGTGGGAAGAGGACGGGGAGGGGAGGGAGAGGAAGAGGGGAGAAGGAGTTGGAGGTAGAGGTAGAGGAGGAAGAGGAAGTAGAAGAAGAGGAGGAGGAAGTGGGTGGAGGAAGAGGACGGGAGGACAGGAGGAGGAGTTGGAGGTAAAGGAGGAAGAGGAAGAAGGAGGAAGTGGGAGGAGGAAGAAGACAGGGGGAGGGGAGGGGGAGGAAGAAAGAGAAGGACAGGAAGAGGACAGGAGGAGTTGGAGGTAGAGGAGGAAGAGGAAGAAGGAGGAGGAAGTGGGAGGAAGAAAAGGACAGGTGGAAGGGAGAGAAAGGAATAGGAGGAGGACAGGAGGGGGGAGAAGGAGTTGGAGGTACAGGAGGAAGAGGAAGTAGAAGAAGAGGAGGAGGAAGAGGACAGGGGAGGGGTAGAGGGAGGAGGAGGAGGAGGAAGGTTCCTCATAAATCTGCTTTCAATGGCCTGGGCTCACATTATTAGAGAAAACATCTGATTGTAGAAGCGTGAGTAACACTAACATTAATGGGCTTTAATACTTTCAGTTAGCGCACTTAAAGTACTAAACTTGTACTTCATAAAATTAGCCGTTTCCTGCATATGAAGCATCTCGAAGTCCCCCGTCTGGAAAATATGAATCTGTCAGGATGGCATCAACATTCCTGGCCTTTGGCTGGCTACTTTTGCAATCTTTTTGAAGGGCGTAACACGTCACAAGCAACTGAAATATCTTGAAAAAGGCCAGGGCACAAAGATGCACCAGTTCAATCAGCCCCTGGGTTGTTGTTGTTGTTGTTGTTGTTGTTGTTGTTGTTGTTGTTGTTGTTGTTGTTGTTTGCCTTTTTTTTTGGCCTCTATTTTGTTTTTTTACATTTCAGCAGTTGTGTGTGTGTGGTAGGATGCCAGGAAACTTACAAGGAAGTTCTGGATCGATGTGGATTTAGATTCCTAGCGATGCATCTGTTTCTAAAGCTTCTAGTCCCTTGTAATTATGATGCTACAGTTGAAAAAATGGTTAAATTGCAAGAGCCAGAGGGTTAGTAAACATAAAACAGCGCTTCCCTTGAGTCAAGTTCAATTCCAGGTGACCGCCTCCATACATATCCATTTAATTTTCTGAACAACAATAGGGAAATTTCTTCCCAGCCCAAGTTTACAGCCTGGGACTCTCCTGGTGGTCTCCCATAAATATTAATCCTGTCTAATTCTTAGCTTCTTTCCATATCAGCTAAGGTCAGCTAAGCACTGCTGCCTGCTGGGAGAAAGTAAGAGAAGCAGAATAAATTAGGTTAAAGGAAGAAGATTGCAGAACAAACGATGGGGAAGTGGGTGAACCAGCTGGACTGAGTGGGATACCGAGGGTGAAAAAAAATGCCATTCTGGGCTCAGAATTTGTCTCCTGGCTCAGTGGATTAATTGCCTCCAGAAGTTGTGAATAGTCCAAACATTGGAAGTTTTTAAGATGTTGGATAACCATTTGTCCATAGTGGTGTAGGGTTTCCTGCCTAAGCAGGGGGTTGGACTAGAAGACTTCCAAAGTCCCTTCCAACTCGGTTATTCTATTCTAATCTAAATTTCACATCTTGGACATAAACTGTTTCAACTCCTACCCTCAAAACGACGCTATAGAGCACTGCACACCAGAACAACTAGACACAAGGACAGGTTTTTCCCGAATGCCATCACTCTGCTAAACAAATAATTCCCTCATCACTGGCAAACTATTCACTAAGGCTGCATTACTGTTAATCTTCTCATCGTTCCTATCACCCATCTCCTTCCACTTATGACTGTATAACTGTAATTTTGTTGCTTGTATCCTTACGATTTATATTGATATTGATTGTTTCCTGATTACTTATTTGTACCCTATGACTATCATTAAGTGTTGTACCTTATGATTCTTGGCGAACGTATCTTTTATTTTATGTACACTGAGAGCATATGCACCAAGACAATTTCCTTGTGTGTCCAATCACACTTGACCAATAAAAAAATTCTATTCTATTCTATCTATTCTATTCTATTCTATTTGGAGGAATAGATCCTTCTAGCTCTGTGAATCGTCTCTGTGGGTCAAAGTATTCGGTTCCAGCGGGAGTTTCTGCAAATCCATTTTCTTTTTCCTTGCAGAACTCAGGAGTGAAGAATTTGTCACTCTGGAGACCCCATTTTCTTGATAGCAGCATCTCCATGAATTTAAAATTCCATCTTTTCCAAGAAGTGGTTTTTTTTTTTTTTGTGGGGAGAGGGGATTGCAATTTTATCAAAGTTTGTTGTAAGATAAAATACAAATAGAATGGGAAATCTCTCCTCTCCTTCCGTGGGGGCATTAGAGAATTGTTTAAGTCCCAAGGATTATTATTGCTGCTGCTTCTTCTTCTTCTTCTTCTTCTTCTTCTTCTTCTTCTTCTTCTTCTTCTTCTTCTTCTTCTTCTTCTTCTTCTTCTTCTTCTTCTTCCTCTTCCTCTTCCTCTTCTTCTTCCTCCTCTTCTTTCTTCCTCCTCCTCCTCCTCCTCCTCCTCTTCTTCTTCTTCTTCTTCCTCCTCCTCCTCTTCCTCTTCTTCTTCTTCCTCCTCCTCCTCTTCTTCTTCCTCCTCTTCTTTCTTCTTCTTCCTCCTCCTCCTCCTCCTCTTCTTCTTCCTCCTCTTCTTTCTTCTTCTTCCTCCTCCTCCTCCTCCTCCTCCTCCTCCTCTTCTTCTTCTTCTTCTTCTTCTTCCTCCTCCTCCTCTTCCTCTTCTTCTTCTTCTTCCTCCTCCTCCTCCTCCTCCTCCTCCTCCTCCTCTTCTTCTTCAAAATGACTATATTAGAGCCGAACAGATATATCTCAACGCTTTTCAAGGACAAGAAAACCACTACATTTAAATCCCAAGCATTAGTTCAGTATTTTTGACTTTCCCTATTTAGTTAGGCCACTGACCTCAATGGCTCACTAAACAAACACGCAAAACGCATAAAATATGCAGGGACTTGGTAACAAATTAACCTCTTTTCAGGATTTGCAGAGCCCACCAAACCAACCCGAAGAGTTCCTTTCGTACCTCGGGCTAAGCCACAAAAACTCAGCCAACTTAAAACCAACCAAGGTTGGTTTGATGTGGAAATGCAAGCATCAAGTTTTGAACTGACCTGGGGAAAGCTCGCTGTGTGAATGCAACTGGGAGTTTTTATAGGGGTTGAGCCCGGGCAGGATTTCTCAACCTCAGCAACTTGAAGATGTGTCGACTTCCAGAATTTCCCAGCCAGCATACTGGGAAAACATACTCATCATCGCACTCATTGTATTTTAACAGATTAACCGAGTTGGAAGAGACCTTGTGGTCATCTAGTCCAGCCCCCCACCCAAGCATGAGAACGTACACCATTTCTGACGGATGGCAGTCCAGTCTCTTCTTGAAAGCTTCCAGAGATGAAACTTCCATAACTTCTGAAGGCAACTTCTCTTCCACTGGTTGATTGCTCTGTCACAAAATTCTCCTTATTTCCAGGTTGAATCTCTCCTTGATCAGTTTCCATCCATTATTCCTTGTCTGGCCTTTGGGTGCTTTGGAGAATAGCTTGACCCCCTTCCTCTCTGTGGCAGCCCCTCAAATATTAGAAGACTGCTATCATGTCTCCCCTGGTCCTTCTCTTCACTAGACTAGCCAGGCCCAGTTCCTGCAACTGTTCATCGTATGTTTTAGCCTCCAGTCTCCTGATCCTCTTGGTTGCTCTTCTCTGCACTCTTTCCAGAGTCTCAACATCTTATTTATAGTGTGGTGACCAAAACTGGATGCAGGATTCTATATGTGTTCTAAGTAAGGCTTTATAGAGTGGTATTAGTACCTCCCTTGATCTTGATTGTATCCCTCTGTTAATGCAATTTAGGATTACATTGGCTTTTTTGGCTGCCGCCGCACACTGCTGGCTCATATTTAACTGGTTGTCCACTAAAACTCCAAGATCCCTCTTACAGTTACTGCTATTAAGCTTGGTTTCACCCAGTCTATATTTTGATTGATGAAGTTACTTGGACGAGTAAAGAAACGTTTCAGATTCACAAACTTTGGTCCCTTTGCCTTGATTTAACTTTTTTTTAGATACTTTTGGCCTGGGAGATTGAGTCTTCATTTACACACTCATCTAGGCCATTTTAAATGATGGTCTGGTCTGCCATAAATCTAAATGGAGAAACTGATGTTCTGACTTAGGCTTCCTGAGTCAGTAAAACACACGAGTAGTCCCAAAAACCTCTTTAATTTCAATGGCTGTGAATTCTGTTCATTCACAGATGAGTCCCCAATAGTTGTAAAGAGTCCTTCGGGATAAGGCTGATAATCCCTCACCTTTATCTCCCTTGACACGCTGCGAAAGACCTCATTGGCAAAGCCACACGGAGTCCAGAATCAAACAGAGCTTCAGACTTTAAACTGCACAGAATTAACAATGTTGCTTCCTGCAAAGGCCCATGTTTGCCGTTGCTCCTCTTTTAAATCTTATGGGAGGGGCCAATAATCTCCCAGCCTTACTCCTGAGTCGTCCCTTTTGTTTTAACTGTTCTTGCCTTCTTGCAGCTCTGTGCCTGCACGCACTGGGAACAAGCTCCCCCTGTTCCTCTGCCTCGCTGAGGTCCGACTCTGGAGGCTCCGGAGGCAGCATGTACCTCCCAGATGGCCCTTTCTCTGCCTCCGACGCAGAGCCCTCGTCCAAGCCTTCCCCAGAATCCAGGACTGGCCCATGTTCCTCCCCAGCCTCCTCGCTGTCCGACTCTGCTGCCAGCTCCTCAGACCGCCGCCAGACCACAACAGCTGACTAGCCCATCCTGCAGTTTGGACAAGCAGGAGAGCCGTACGGGGAAGGTGGTACAACCACACTACGTTTCATTCCCACTGAAACCGGCTTTCAAAGTGTAATATTTAATAAGTCTAGTCAAGCATTTCGCCCAAACCCCAAAAGGACCCAAGGTTTACAGGAGACTAATTTATTTCATATTTCTACAAGACCATTAACATTTTTATAATTAGAGAAAAGGGACTGGAAGACGCTCACGCTGGGCTCAGCTGCACGGGCTCCCTTCCCTATTATAAGTGGGATCTAGCAACAGCTCATCAGCCAGTAAAGGCTTCTGATCATCTCCTGCTACACCCACTGTGCCTGACCCCCTGCTCTGTGATCTCTCTCCCTCCTAACATCCTGATGAAGCGAAAGACATGCAATTATACAGTATATATATATATTTTTCTCGGCCAGGATTAATTTAAACTGGGAGGGGAGAAATGAAAGATCTGTTATCTTTGCTGGCATGTGCTGCGGAGAGATATTGGAGGGATCCTTGGTGCTCTCTGAGCTCAGTTGCTTTCTTGCAGACCGTTTCATTACCCAAACTAGGTAATCAAATGATGAGTGCAGATCATCTTCTTTGAATGATCCCTCAATAATCCCTTGCGGGGTAGAGTTTAGACGACTGAATGGAGCGGAATGTTTACTGGCTGGATGCCCTTCCTGTCGCCAATGCGGAGTTATATTCGGCAGATATATTCTCATCGTGCCCAGAGGGAGAAATATCTGCTTCTACCTAGGATCGAACTCACAGCCTCCAGATTGTGAGGTGAGAGCTCCACCTCTAGGCCACCACACCACTCAAACGATGAGCACTGATGATGTTACCTAATTGGGTAATTAGGTATCCAAGGACCCCACAGTCTTCTTCTTCTCCTCCCTTCTCTTCCACTCCACAAACCCACTGCCTTCTAGCACTGATGATGTTACCTAGTTGGGTAATGAAACATCTGCAAGAAAGCAACCAAACTCAGAGAGCACCAAGGAGCCCTCATTTCAATCCTGAGCTACAAATATTCTCCTCTACAGAGGTATTTGCGTTGTGGGCTAACTCCGGGCAACTAGTCGAAGTCACAAGATTGCAAATGGCATGTTATCATGCAAATGACATCATTTGCATCTTTGAGCAATGACATCATGCTAGGCTTGAGGTCAGTCACACACCTTTTCTTTTCCCGCCCCTCCCTGACATCTATGATGGTTTCTGACTCTACTTGTATTACTGAGTCTTTTTAAGAAGGCTCCATCTCTCCATCTCCCATCTCTACTGGCAGTCCAGGTTTGAGACCCGGGCGCCACACGAGAGGGTGAGTTCCCATCCTTGCCTCAGCTCCTGCCAACCTAGCAGCTTGAAATCATGTAAATGCGAATGGATAAATAGCTACCTCTTTGGTGGGAGGGTAACAGCACTCTGCGACATCATGCTGGCCACATGATTATGGAAATGTCTTCGGACAGCGCTCACTCAATGGCCTTGAAACAGAAATAAGTACCACTCCTTATAGTCGGCAACGACTAGCAAAGTAAAATCTGCAGGGACTCCTTTATTTTACTTTTTTTGACCATCTCTACTAATCTAGGAATAGACCTCATTAAAGAGCCGTGGTAGCACGGTGGTTAGAGTGCAGTATTTCAGGCTACTTCTGCTGACTGCCGGCTTGTCTGCAATTTGGCAGTTCGAATCTCACCAGGCTCAAGGTTGACTCAGCCTTCCATCCTTCTGAGGTCGGTAAAATGAGGACCCAGATTGTGGGGGCAATGTGCTGACTGTAGAGGGGCTGTAAAGCACTGTGAAGCAGTATATAAATCTACATGCTACTGCTATTGCTATTGAGCACACATCTGAATAACCAAGTATCTCCATCCTTCATGTAAATATGGACAAGTGAAGATAAATAAATCCTTAATCAGAAACTTCGTGGTGGAGAAAATCTCTTCAGGGCAATGCTTTTCAACCTTGACAAATCTAAGAGGTTTGGACATCGGTTTCCAGAATTCCCCAGCAAGCTAAATTAAATTGATTTAATAAATAAGTAAGGACTTCTAGATCTGAATCACACATTTAAATCATAGCTACAGCAATAGCTGCCTTACTAATTGACTTTGGTGGTAGGCTTTTGAATATCCACCCCCTCCCCCGAGAGTTAACTTCTAAGGTGAAAGGAATATGGCTGGCCTAACATACTGTATCTAAGTATGTTTATTGTACTGCAGTAAAATAATTCGCTTTTCAGGGAGCAATGAAAATCCAAGTCTTGTGATTTACACATCTTGATTCAGAAATTGGTTCTGATGGTTTTAATGGAAGTGTCCCCCCCCACTCCGCCAAAGTAATGGGGTTTTAAATGGCAGTGTCCCTGTCCATGCTCATTATGCTGGATTGCAAAAGTCTTCTTGAGATCACAGTGTTATGATGGATTATTTACAGCTTGCTTCTGGAGTTGTGGGTGCTCCATCGCTAGAGGTCTTAAAAAAAAAAGAGTGGACAGCCATTTGTCCAGGATGGAATAAGGTCTCCTTATTCCATCCTGGAAGGAATGGTGGGGGGGGGAAGCAAGGGGGTTGGACTAGAAGACCTCTGAGGTCCCTTCCAGCTCAAAGGATATTCATAAGGCCTGCAATATCCCCTTTGTTAATAGGATTCTGGAGCCATCTGCTGGCTCTTTGAGGAACTGCTGACTAGAAAATTGCTACAAGACAGTTTCCTTGCAGGGAAAAAATGATTTTCCAAGAGGAAATCAGAAACACCCAACCTTTTATATTTTATATTATAAATTTTATATTATAAAATTTGGAGTAGACAGTACAAGTGGCTAGAGAATAGAAGCTCAAATAAGAAATAAATGTTCAAAACCATTGACTATATTAGAAAGATAAATGTATACACATATAATCAGAATATATTATATTATTATTATAATATAATTATTATACTATTACTAGAATTGTAAAAATATATGAGAAGGCAAATATTGAATAGTCAATTACAAAAGCAGAACGCACATGCTGATACGGAAAGCTCTAAAATTATACTATATTGTTGTTTGTGTATTTTATCTGTTTGTATTTGTATTTTTTCTTTGTATTTTTTCTTTTCTTTTTTTCACTTTTTGGTTTTTTTTACTTGTGATTTTTAAACTTGGAAAACTATTTTGTATAAGATGCATGGATGGAGGAAAGAAAGGAAGGAAGGCAGAAGGAAGGGAGGGAGAAAGGAGAGAGGGAGAGAGGGAGGGAGAGAGGGAGGGAGGAAGGGAGGGAGGGAGGGAGGAAGGAAGGAAGGAAGAAAGAAAGGAAGGCAGAAGGAAGGAAGGAAGGAAGAAAGGAAGGAAGAAGGAAGGAAGGAAGAAGGAAGGAAGGCAGAAGGAAGGAAGGCAGAAGGAAGGAAGGAGGAAGGGAGAAGGAAGGAAGGGAGAAGGAAGGAAGGAGAAAGGAAGGAAGGCAGAAGGAAGGAAGAAGGAAGAATGGAAGGAAGGAAGAGGGAAGGAAGGAAGGCAGAAGGAAGGAAGGAAGGAATTCTAGTAATTTAGCCCCACTAACAAGTGGGCAAGGCATGTCTATTAAAGGCTAACATTTATGAAATCCAAATGGGGTTTTACAGATAACATTTCTGTATTTCATGTATTCTGTGCATTTTATACAAGCACGGAATGGCATGGCAACTCACACGCAAGGATTGTAGGTGTCTTCTGCAGACACAAAATGGCAGGTGCGAAATTTGCACACGCACAGAAGCATAAAGCATTCAGATTTCGTCCACGCATCTGTAATCTGCTAAACCAAGGTCCATTAAACCGACGATTTATTGCGCATTCTAAGCATCGGGGTAATTACTGTTCAACTCAAGTTATTGAGATGCATTATGAGCGGCCTGAAACATCGTCGTGTTCCAAGTGGGGAACACACTAGTGTATCATCATTAAAAAAAAAATGCTGCTTGTGCCATGGGAGCCAAGGCCACGAAGAATTCCAAGTAGAAAGCTACGTATGGCCCATGGTGGAACCTGACTATTGCATCTCTGCATCGATTTATTGCAGGTGGCGCTTTCGCAGTTGAGAATCCCATGGCCTGGCGCTGAGTTTGTCTGTTGTGGCCCGCCAGCAGAGCTGGCAGCAGAATCAGACAGTGAGGAGGTTGGGGAGGAATATAGGTCGGTCCTGGGGACTGGGAAAAGCTCAGATGAGGCTCTGCGTTGGAGGCAGAGAGGGAGATAGACAGCAGCGATGCAGAGGAATAGCTGGAGCCTGTTCCCAGTGTGCGCATGCGCAGAGCTGCCAGAAGACAAGAACAACTCAGAAAGCAGGGTCGACTCAGGAGTAAAGCCACACCTTGGAGATGATTGGCCCCTCCCATAGGAAACAAAAGAGGAGCGAACAGGGAGGGGGCTTTTGCAGGAAACAATTCTATAAATAAATAACTTCATTGTCATTGTATGTGTATACACAGTATACCCATACAATAAAATTCACTTAACACCCAAAGGCCAGGTCCAGTACACATAACAATCCCCAAACACCCCACCCACCCACCACAATTCCCCACCCCCTCCCCAAACAACCTCCCCACCCACAGTTCAATCCTGACTAGCTAAAGATTGACTCAGCCTTCCGTCCTTCCGAGGTGGGTAAAATGAGGACCCAGATTGTTGGGGGTGATAGGCTGACTCTGTAAACCGCTTAGAGAGGGCTATAAAAGTCCTGTGAAGCGTTATATAAGTCTAAGTGCTATTGCTTAGTGTTATTACTAACTTATCAACCACAGTGATTGGCTGTGGCAAGAAAGGTCGTACGATGGGGCCAAACTCACTTAACAAACGACTCACTTAGCAGCAGAAACCTTTGGGCTCAACTGCGGTCGTAAGTCGAGGACTACCGGCATATTAGTCTAAAGTGCTATTGCTACACTCATGGTCCTGCCTTTGGATTTGGGTTATTTATTTATTTTTCCCTTGATCTCCTTTGGTGTTTTCCTGCAGCTTTCAGCTCAGTTTAAATTTTATGCTGGTGGCTGAGTCGGTGACTTTGAAGATGTAGCCAGAGACGGCCTAACACTCAGCGAGCAGATCAAGCAGGCGAAAGTTGGAAGGCGCCAAAGAGGAGACTTGGCCGAAGTTGACCTGATGGTTGGTGGCGAAGTCAACCCTGGATTAGAACTGATCAAAAGGATCCGATTGAAAATGAACTGCGCGCACACGCATTTATCCTCTCGCTCGTTTCATTTCCAAATATCAAAAGGGACAACGGCTGCCAAGTTGCCGCCGCTTTGGTTTCAGATGTCAAAACAACTTAAATTTCTTCGGTTGGCGTAGGAATCCACCAAGAGGGAGAACGTTCTAATCCGAGAGGCGGAAAGCATCGCTGTCAGGCCGGTTTTTTCAGGCCCGTTTTGGAAAAAAAAAAGGATGGCCGTATACATACAGACTGCTTGAAGCCTCCCCGTCCTCTCTCTTTGAAATGACTTTTATTCATAGATATTTATGGAGAATGAAGATCCGTCCAAAGAAAAGAGATGTGCGTGGATTGCAAAACCACGTAAAATTTGTATTGTAACTGCAATGAAAAGAAGGCTGGGCGAGAAGGAACGGATGGAAACTATTCAAAGAGAGAAACAACCTAGAACAGTGATGTCTAACCTTTTTGCCGTCACGTGCCAAAAGCGGGGGGAGTGCGAGGGGGTCGTGCGCCCGCGTGCCACACCCATAATTCAATGTACCCCCCCCACGCATGAGCCCCTGTGCTCCCCCCGCTTTTGGCACGTGATAGCATGGTGGGGCTGGTTGGCCTGTTTTTCACCCTCCCCAGGCTCCAGAGGATTTCTTGGAGCATGGGGAGGGTGAAAACGGCCTTCCCCACCCCACCCCCAGAGGCCCTCCAGAGGCTGGAAATAGCCTGTTTGCTGAAAATCAGCTGGACGGTGTGCACATGTGTGCTGCAGCTGAGCTAGGGCAACGCCGTGTGCCCAACAATATGGCTCCACGTGCCACCTGTGGCACGCGTGCCATAGGTTCGCCATCACGGATCTAGAACTAAGGAGGAACTTCCTAACAGTGAGGACAGTTCACCAGTGGAATGGCTTGCCTCCAGAAGTTGTGGGAGCTTCTGGAGGTTCTGAAGGCTCTGGCTGAATCCCCGCCTCTGGCACCACATCTTCTCCAGCCTCCTCACTGTCCGACTCGAGTGCCAACTGCACAGGCTGCTGGCGCAGCACCACACCAGCCTCCTCGGTGTCCGAATCAGCCACCAGCCTCACAGGCCGCTGACGGGCCACAACAGTTTCCCAATTTCTTCTGCGTTGCATTTATTTCAAGCCAAACCGTCTGCCTGGGCGGCACGTGACTTAATTTACACACGAGCAGAAGCAGAAGTTTACTTTCCGCAAGCAAAGTAGCGGAATTCTGGATCTTTCAGATGTTTATTTTAGAATAACACAATAACAAGTGTCTATGGAGAATTCTCAGCCATTCAGGCCATGGTTGTCCCAAAAGGCCTTTTTTTTTTTCAAGAGGTAATTGGACTTTCTGGTCTTTCTTTTGAGACATTTTGCTTCTCATCCAAGAAGCTTCTTCCGCTCTGAGTGGATGTCTTTCCATTTCCCCACCATCCAGTCAGAGCTGAAGAAGCTTCTTGGATGAGAAGTAAAACCTCTTCGAAGAAAAACCAGAAAGTCCAGTTGCCTCCTGAGAAAAAGAGCACCTTTGGGTCATGGAAAACAGAGTTATTCACTCTCCTTTGCGCCTTGATCTTAGTTCTTTGGACAATTGCTTCTGGGCTTTCTGCCAACCATAGTAAGATTACAATTATTTATTCTTTGGATTCTTGTAGGTTGTTAAGAAAGTTAATTAACAGCCTTTGTTTGAAAAAAAAAACTGATTTAATTTAGTAAACTAAGGTTTGTACAGACTTTGTGTGTGCTGCGTTCTTTGGGGTCCGTAGCTGGGGCAGAACAGAAACTGAAAAGAAGTCACCTACATCCAGCCCAAGATTCCAAGTCACCAACAACCACCCCTCTTTGGACGCAACTTCCTTTGTATACTGACCGTATGGAACATGATGGGGGTTTGTTCAGCCATGGGTTGCTTCCTGTTGGTGGAGTGCTGCAGATTTGATTTCTCCAGCTGTTTCCCAGAACCACCGTTTCATGGTTTCCTCCTTCACTTGCTCTTCCTGCTGGTTTCCCACAATCCTGCAGAATACAGGAGCGAGCTTACGTACATCTTTTATAACAAAACCACTTCATGCACGAAGAGGCCATGTGTAAACTTAACCTTAAAATGTACAGGACCTTTTCATTACTTATTTATCCGCTCATTCCTTTATTCAAATTTAATAGCCACCCAGGTTCAAAGGACTTTTCTTATAAATTGCAATGACTGCATTATTTATGATTGCCAATAGGCAGTACCACGTAATTATGGGAGTCTCGGGTTCAAACCGATGAAGAGGCCCAGATTCTGATTGGCTGTGAAGCTTTCCAGACCACTGTTTGGGTCAGGAAAACATGCTATAACCATGATTTGTCTAACAAAGATTTAAGGATTAAGGATTAAAGTAGCTATTTCACGCTGAGAGGCTCAAATCAAAGAGCCTTGATGGTACAGTGGTTAATGCACCCTGTTATTAACACAGCTGCTTGCAATTTCTGCTGGTTCGAATCTCTCCAAGGCTCAAGGTTGACTCAGCCTTCCATCCTTTCTAAGGTAGGTGAAATGAGGACCCAGTTTGTGGGGGCAATAAGCTGACTTTGTATAAAAAAAATATACAAAAGAATGAAGGCTATTGCTTAACACATTGTAAGCCGCCCTGAGTCTCCGGAGAAGGGCGGCATATAAATCAAATTAAAAAAAAAAAAAATGACTGACAGCTTGTGGCAAGTTGGGTGGCAAATAAAAGTAATATGTCTATATATATTTACCCATGTAATATGGCTGTAGTATTATCATTTAGTCTTCTTATCTTCCTTGCTCCTCCTTTTATTGCTATTATGATGAAGGTGATGATTACTCCTTTGCTTTGCATGTACGCTGAGAGCTTCTGCACCGGAGACAAATTTCTTGTTTGTCTCATCACACTTGGTCAATTTTTTTTCTTTTTATGATCCTGTAATCCCATTTTTTTTTTTTGGAAAAATTGTTTATTTTTAAACAAACAATTCATCATTAATCAATCAGTGTAACATCTGGGTACAATTTTTTTTTGTGTCATCATATTCAACATTTATCATCATTTTCTTAGTACATATTTATCTTTCCTCTTACATTTAAATTTAATGTATTACAACATATTTTTCCCATATTTCTTATTGTTACATTGCCCGTTGTCTATATTCAGTCTCTATCCATTGATAAAATTGCCCCCATATGTTGTAATACTCCGATTCTTCCTTCCCTCTAATTGCTAATGTTAATCTACTCATTTCTGCACATTCTAATATTTTCTTAATTAGCTCTCCCTTTGTAGGATTTTTTTCTGCTTTCCAATTTTGTGCAAATACTATTCTTGCTGCTGTTATTACATGTATAATCAAATATATATTTTCTTTACTAAATTTCTCCAGTAAGATACCCAACAGGAACAGCTCCGGTTTAAGATCAATATGTTGCTGTGTCATTCTCTCTAGCCATATTCAAATTTTTGCCCAATAATTTCTCGTTTCTGGACTTGTCCACCACATGTGATAGTACGATGATCCTGTAATTCCTTTTTAGTGGGGTGGAATCAGGACGACTGAACAGAGCTGAGCATTTACTGGCCGGATGCCCTTCCTGATGCCTATGTGGAGTTCACAGCAGATATTTTCTCTTTGTGCCGATAGAGAAATATCCATGTTGCTGCCTAGGTTTGAACTCATACTTATGACGGTTGCATTGTCCCGGAATCATGTGATCCCCCTTTTGTGACCTTCTGACAAGTAAAGTCAATGAGGAAGCCAGATTCACTCAACAACCATGTTATTAATTTAAGAACTGCAATGCTTCACTTAACATATGTGACGAGAAACATTGTAAAATGGAGCAAAACTCACTTAACAAAATTCTCACTTAGCAATATAAATTTTGCGCTCAATTCTGGTCGTAGGTTGAGGACTGCCTATATTCAATTCAATCAATCAATCAATCAATAAAAAAACTAAATAAAATAACGACTCGATTTGTGTTATATGAAGAGGAAAATCAAATCATGGTATAGTTCTGCATGATGAGTGACCCCAATCAGCAACAGAACTGAAAAGGGGAGGGGTGTTTGGTGTCTTGAATTTTTGGAGGAAAAGAAGTATATGGCAAATAAATCGTATTTCAAGCTTTTTATTTTATTTACATTTCATGTTTCTAGCTCGCCAATCTCCCCTGAGGAGTTTTCCATGCAATACCTTCAGTCTTTGCCATCTTTCTTTGGAGAAGCATCCGGAGGCAGTTCTGAACATGTCTCTTCCTTGGTTTCTTTCTGGAATTCTCTGGAAGGCTGAGCTGCTCCCTTAGCGCAGTCACTGAGGAGGGGATTCCTTCCATCAGACTCCGTTTTTTCTGTCATCGTGGAAGATTGCCCTCTGTGTTTCAGACTCTGCTTTGTTGTTCTGAAATTCAGCTGGTGGGTTCTGTCGGGTTGCTGGGGATTTTGGCTTCTTTTGTTTGGTTCAGGAGCCGGCAACTGAGACATCCGTTTTTGAAAGTTTCGGAGCTGTTGCAGTAGAGAACATTTCCCAGTGCAATTTTTGCTAGGAGAGAGAGAGAATGTGTTGGTTCATGGAGCTCAGGGGTGTCAAACTTAAGGCCCAGGGGCCACATCTGGCCTGTGGGGTAACTTAGATCTGGCCCACAGGGCTGCCCTGGAAACAGCGAAGGAACAGCCCGCAGTGCTTCTGCCAGCAAAAACAGGCTCCCAATCTCCATTTATTTGCATTATGTAAATGTCTTCTGGGGAGACATTTGTGGAAACAAAAAGGATGGGTGTAGGAGGTGGGGGGGGGTCATACCTTATTTACGGAATCATTTTTATTCTACTTAATCAATGATTCAGAAGAGAGCTGGAAGGGACCTTGGAGGTCTTCTATTTGCCCCCAACAATCTGGGTCCTCGTTTTACCGATTTCGGAAGGATGAAAGGCTGAATCCATCTTGAGCCGGTCAGAATCGAACTGCTGGCAGTGGGCAGAATCAGCTTGCAATGCTGCATTCTAACCACTGCGCCACCACGGCTCCGTAACCTTCCCACTGACCCCAAGTCAGTGTAACTGTCATAAACACGTATTGGTTGCCGAGCATCCAAATTTGGTTCATGTGACCATGAAGATGCTGCAACGGGTTGCAAGTATGAAAACCAGCCATAGGTAACTTTCTAGTGCTGTTGTAACTTCGAATAGTCACTAAACAAATGATTGTAAGTCAAGGACTATCTGTATTTGTTGGGTACAGAATCGACTAGTGAAGTGTTAATACCACTTTATAAGGCCTTGGTAAGGCCACACTTGGAATCCTGCATCCAGTTTTGGTCACCATGATGTAAAAAAGATGTGGAGACTCTAGAAAGAGTGCAGAGAAGAGCAACAAAGATGATTAGGGGACTGGAGGCTAAAACATATGAAGAACGGTTGCAGGAACTGGGTATGTTTAGTTTAATGAAAAGAAGGACTAGGGGAGACATGATGGCAGTCTTTCCAATATCTCAGGGGCTGCCCCAAAGAAGAGGGAGTCAAGCTATTCTCCAAAGCCCCTGAGGGCAGGACAAGAAGCAATGGGTGGAAACTCATCAAGGAGAGAAGCAACTTAGAACTAAGGAGAAATTTCCTGACAGTGAGAACAATGAATTAGTGGAACAACTTGCCTCCAGAAGTTGTGAATGCTCCAACACTGGAAGTTTTTAAGAAGATATTGGATAACCATTTGTCTGTAGGGTTTCCTGCCTAAGCAGGGGGTTGGACTAGAAGACCTCCAAGGTCCCTTTCAAGTTTGTTATTCTATTCTATTCTATTCTATTCTATTCTATTCTATTCTATTCTATTCTATTCTATTCTATTCTATTCTATTCTATTCTATTCTATTCTATTCTATTCTATTCTATTCTATTCCCTTACGATTGCAGAACAGAATTTGTCACTATGATGATAGCCTCATTTATGTCACGAACACAATGACCATCGCTCACCTGTACCGTGATGCCAAAGACAACTCAGCCATCCTCCCTTCTTCGTTTTGGGTTGCCCCTTTTATATCTTCCTCGTCGTCAGAGGAGCTGTCGCTCAAGCTGAAAAAAACAAAAGGGAAATCTCACTGCTCTGTACCACTATTGCTGGCCACCCAGTAGGACAACAGCTACAGACCTGGTAGGAGTAAACCTTGAGAAAGCTATGTTTGGCATTGGAGGGAGCGTCCGCTCTCAAGTACAAAGTAAATAATCCATTTCTGAAAAGCTTTCATCAGAACGGAGCTCGGCAAAAAGCAGCTATTTTCAGAATTCAAAGGAGCTGCTTTTTAAGTCTTATCTCAAAGAATCTACCCTATAGTTCGGATTTTTTTAAAAAAACTGTTTCATATTATCTGACAAGGAGCCTCTGGGAGACGGGTGTAGTAGGCCCACTTGCTTTCACATTGCGCTTTTAAGTTCCCAAAAAGAAAAAGAGGAAATTGTAGCTCATGTTAATCCATTAAAAACAAAACAAAAATCAAAATTCACAGTTGGGATGGCATTTTTATTAGAATCAATGAAACTGACTAGAAAATGTGCAAACTTTCAGATTCTGCAGAACTTTGTATTAGATCGGATATTACAAAAAACAGGGGTTGGGAAGAACGAAAATAATCCTCAAATTAGGCCAGATGTTACAGGCAAATCTTGTGCGGCTCAGACTTAAGTTGGTGTCTGAATACATGTTTCGGGAACAGGCACGATCAATTCAGGTTTTGCCCAACGTTTAGGGACAAAACAAAAGTTGGATTTGATATCCCATTCCTTTCAATCACTGGGTGGTACTATATAATTTGGTCTCGTTCTCTCCACTTGTACCCTTGATCCTGGGAGATTATGCAACCTAGCATGGATGCATCCTTGGAATATGAGACAATCTGGTCTAGTGGGGAAGGCACCAGTCTAGAAACCAGGAGACTGGGAGTTCTAGTTCTGCCTTAGGCATGAAAGCCAGCTGGGTGACTTTGGACCATTCACCAGGAGGCTGGGAGTCCTAGTCCAGTTTTAGGCATGAAAACCAGTCTAGTGAGGCCAATCACCAGGAGACTGGGAGTTGTAGTCCTGCCTTAGGCATGAAAGCCAGCTGAGTGACTTTGGGCCAATCACTCTCTGCTCACAGGATTGTTGTTGTGGGCAAAACAGGAGGAGGATGCAGTGTTTGATATTTTTGCTGCCTTATTTGTAAAAAATATAAAGGTGGATACAAATAAATAAACAAAAGATGCACCTCATACTTTTAAATAATAAGTAGTTGTGGTATCTATAGTCTATAAATCTTCTGTCTTCTAATTCCAGGCTATGTATGTATTTTAATCTTGGCTGCTCACCACCCTGAGTCCTTCAGGAGAAGGGTGGTATATAAATTTAATAAACCTAAACCTATTGTTTAGCTCTAGGATTAATGAAAACCACTCAACATACACCTGGCAGGAGTTTAAACTAGATCATTTCAGGGATTCCCTCCAACTCTTTGAATCAATTATTTAACGCTATGAACACAGCAGTGTCATTCACACTTTTTAATGTTTAATTTTCATATCTTCGATATGGGTTTGTTCCCCGTGGGCCTCTGCTGCATCGGTTCTCCCTTCTAAATCTTAGCGGTTATGTTATATCAAAACGTAACTTCTTATATTTTTCTTTTTAATCAAGTCTTAATTTAAAAGCAAAGGGATCAAATTTAGGGTTTTGTCCTGGCCAGCTTCGTTTTGAGGGAGAGGTCCCCGTCTCCCCCCCCGCCCCCCCGCCCTATGTCACTCGTGGCCAAATGCATCTCCTGCAACTCTGATCTTAGACGAAACAAAAACATCTTCGGGTTCCACAGTTACGTCAAAACGACACACTGCTAATACCTTTGTGTTTCATCAGCCGAAGATTCAGACTTTTGAGATATGGTGTCCCTTAAATCAATATACACCGTTGGGGGCTCTGGAATGCATAAAGCTGCTGGAATCCAACTCAGATCTTTTTTTCTTGGTGCTGGGACAGAAATGTCTCTGAAAGCAGAAAGGACATTCACTTTTTGCAGTATCTATTTTGCAATACTTTCACAATAATGACTTCAATATTTGCGCTGATTTTATTGAGTGCACAAAGCCAAAATAGCCTTTTCCTGTACAATATTGTTCAGAACTGACCCAGTATAAACTAGGTTGAAACCTGGATTGAGCTGCTCGTTTCCAACCCTTTGGAGTGATGCTGCCAAAGTATCACTTAAGCAGGGGTGAAATTCAGCAGGTTCTGACAGGTCCTGGAGAACCGGCAGCAGAAATTTTGAGTAGTTCGGAGAAGCGGCAAATACCACCTCTGGCTGGCCCCAGAGTGGGGAGGGAATGGAGATTTTGCAATATCCTTCCCCCAGGAGTGGGAGGGAATGGGGATTTTGCAGAATCCTTCCCCCAGGAGTGGGGAGGGAATGGGGATTTTGCAATATCCTTCCCCCAGGAATGGGGATTTTGCAGTATCCTTCCCCTGGAGTAGGGTGGGAATGGGGATTTTGCAATATCCTTCCCCCCAGGACTGGGGAGGGAATGGGGATTTTGCAGTATCCTTCCCCTGGAGTGGGGAGGGAATGGGGATTTTGCAGTATTCTTCCCCTGCCATACCCACCAAGCCATGCCCACAGAACCAGTTGTAAAAAAATGTGGATTTCACCACTGCACTTAAGGCAGTGGTTCCCAACCTTTTTTTGGCCATGCCCCAGCTAAGCATCTCTAAAATCCTGATGCCCCCCATCCCCCTTGACATAGAATTCTTACTTTACTCAAAAACTGAACTCTACTCATGTGGAGGAAGCCTAAAAGGCCATTAACTTGGTTTAAACAGTTCCAATTGCCCCCATTAAAAATCAAATTGCCCCCTCCCCCCGTGGGGCATGGGCCCCCAGAGTGGGAACCATTGATTTAAGGTATTGCTCATAACCTGGGGAAAAAATACGCTCACTTCCTTGACTTATGACCACAATTAGTCCTTGACTTAGGATCACAATTGAGCCCAACGTTTCGGTTGCTACGTGAGACATGTGTTAAGTGAGTTTGGCCTCATTTTACAATCTTTCTTGCCAGAGTTGTTAAGTGAAACTGGCTTCCCCATTGCTTGTCGGACAGTCACAAAAGGGGATCAGGTGACCCTGGGACACTGTGATGGCCATAAATATGAGCCAGTTGCCAAGCATCTCAATTTTGATCACATGACCATGGGAATGCTACCATGGTCATAAAGTGTGAAAAACGGTCATTAGTCACTTTTTTTCAGTGCTATAGTAACTTTGAACAGTCCTTAAATGAACTGTTGTAAGTTGAAGACTACCTTTATTATATAATACTTTTTCACTAACAAGAAACTTTGGGCAGATGCAGTGGTGGGATTTAGCCGGTTCTGTCCGGTTCGGGCGAATCTGTAGTGGCGACTGCAGGAGCGAAGAGCGTGCACGGAAGGTGGTGTGCATGCACGGAGGAGCTCACATTTGCGAACCGGTAGGGAACGTAAGTGAATCCCACCTCTGGGCAGATGTAATGATGCTTTCAGTTGAGCTTGTTAGACATAAACGTTGGCAAGATTTATTAGCCCGATATGCCTTGCCCAAATAAGATCTGAGCCAAAAAAGTAAATTAATCTCTCTTTTATTTATGCATAAGCAAGGAGAAGGCATCTCACTCAAACAGAGAGCAACTTAGAAAGAATCACTTGATATACAGCTCAAACATATTCTGTTTGGAATGAGCCCTTTCATTGGTTAGCCTCCTTTGACTCCTCTGTGGTGTAGCTCTTGTATCATGCAACATTTCGTAGCATCCCATAATATTCTCAGTATGCTCTTGTTAAGACTCATCCTCGTGTTTAGGAGGCATGCTTTCCATATTACATTGAGGTTCTAAAGTTCAAAACTATGTACAGTCCTTGTCTTTGGCAGGTTTGAACCAGTTCTTATCAGACTCGGCATTCCTCATGGAGACCTCACTTTGTTAATTCAAAGGAGAAACATTAAACCAGGGGTGTCAAACTCAATTTCATTGAGGACCGCATCAGGGTTGTGTTTGACCTTGGGGGGCTGGTGGGAGCATAGATAACTCAATGTCACTTGTGTCGAGGGCACCTGGGGTGGCTCGAGTGCTCTGCCAGCAAAAATGGACTCCCGAGCTCCATTTTTGGCTGTGATGTCCTCCTGCAATCCTCTGCTGCGGCCCGCCCGAGTTCTGTTTTCCAGTGGTGGGATTCAATTTTTTTTTACTACCGGTTCTGTAGGTGTGGCTTGGTGGGCGTGGCTTGGTGGTGTGGGCGTGGCTTGGTGGTGTGGCAGGGGAAGGATAGTGCAAAATCTCCATTCCTACCCCACTCCAGGGGAAAGATATTGCAAAATCTCTATTCCCATCCCACTCCAGGGGAAGGAAACTGCAAAATCTCCATTCCCACCCAATCGATGGGAAGGATACTGTAAAATCCCCATTCCCTCCCCACCCCACTAACCTGCTTTTCAGCTCTGTGTGCAAGGCAACAAAAGAAGACCCAGCCGATCAGCTGGGACTCAATCAGCTGGGACTTGGGAGGCAGATGGGGGCAGAGCCAGTCAGAGGTGTTATTTACCGGTTCTCCGAACTACTCAAAATTTCCGCTACCGGTTCTCCAGAACCGTCTGAATACAACCTCTGCTGTTTTCGCTGATAAAGGCACTGTGGGCAGTCCTTTGCGGTTTCCAGGGAGGCCCCAAAGGCCAGATGCTAAGCACCCCACAGAACCCCTAATGCAGGAGTTAGACAATGATAGTCCTAGTTGCTGAAAACATTCCTCAGAGAGGCTCCCCTCTCCTGCTCCATCAAGGCAACAGAAGTGACCTACCTCGCATCTCCCTGGCATTTGTCAAGGGAGGGAGATTTGGGGGGGCGCTTCTGCCAGGGGGAGAAAAATGCCTTCGACTGCTTACGAGACAATTCTTCCAGTTTTGCCATCAGCTTTGATTGGGTCACAGCCTTGAAATGTTCTGGAGGTGGGAAAGAAGAACTACTTAATCTTCCTGGGAAAAGAAATGC
This sequence comes from Pituophis catenifer annectens, assembly GCF_029215685.1. Lineage (NCBI taxonomy): Eukaryota > Metazoa > Chordata > Lepidosauria > Squamata > Colubridae > Pituophis > Pituophis catenifer. The sequence goes on along the minus strand of NW_027256896.1, from coordinate 10,135,125 downwards.
CAATATCTTTAGTCTAGCCCATTAGGAAAGCAGTATGGATTATTCGTTTACAGAGCGTTTACAGAGCGTTTACAGAGCATTTTTATATCCTTATTTACAGGAAGGTTTTAATGACAATCCTCTCTCATTTAAATGAAAAAAGAAAGTCATTTTGGAAGAGAGTCATGCTTCCTATAAGAGAACTGGGGAGAAAAATTATGCAAGTGTTAATAGCTTTCAGATAACTATTGTTTTGCTGTAGAGTCATAAGTAAAATTAAATTGCAGAAGCCAGGTTTCCAAAATCTTTAAACATTTGCAAAATACATAATGCCGGGAATTGCCTCCGCTAAACAGTTGTATTTAATCCCTCTCCAGTAAAGTCAGGTTAGCTAAGGTTATGGGAGCTGAAGTTGAATTTCATCTTCAGATTGGGGGAAGATCAAATAATCAATAAAAATCGGGATACATTGCATTAGGAAGAACTATTCAAGCATTACCGGAACATCTGAACGTTGTGCGTCTATGGATAGTCAGCTGCATTTCCACCACCTGTTGCAGGTTGAGTTGAGTTCTAATGTTTTGTGAACTCACCATGGCTCAAAGAAGGAGATTCGACTTCCCCTGGCCAGCTTGTGGCCTTGCTTTGCTTCTCTAGCTTCTGGAGAACTTTGTCCAGATCCCATTTCTCAATATCCTGGAAGAAGAATTGTTTGTGAAGGAATAAAAACTACGGTTGCCAGCAGAGGAGGTAGTTCAGCCAGTTCATACCTGTTCAGGCAAACTGGTAGCAAAAATCACGGGTGCCCCCCCTCCGCCCACTGTTGTGACCGAGGCCCAAGTAGTGATTACCAAACACAATTCAGTCCTCAACAAACTTATTTTATTAAAACAGTTGAGAATTAATTCATTCTCAGCTTAGTCCAAAATAAAATTCTTCATAACCAGTCCTTATCACCAGCCTTTGATGTGTTTGGCAACCTGTCAAAGGCTTTTCTCGGCAAAACCTCCCACAAAGTTCAAGAGATGCTGACAAGAAGCACTGGAATCAACGTTGCTTTTCTACAAAGAATCCAACGGCTTGTTGCTGCTCTTTTAAGCCTTATGAGAGTGGCCAATCATCTTCTAGCCTTACTCCCGAGTTGTCCCTTTAGTTTTAACTGTTCTTGCTTTCTGGCAGCTCTTTGCATACGTGCACTAGGAACAGGCTCCTCCTATTCCTCTGCCTCTCTGTTGTCTGCCTCTGAAGGCTGCGGAGTCTGCCCATCGCTCCCAGATGGCCCTGGCCCCATCTCTGCCTCCGATGCAGAGCCCTCGTCCGGGCCTTTCCCAGACTCCAGGACTTGCCCATGGTCCTCCCCAGCCTCCTCACTATCCGACTCCACTGCCAGCTCCGCGGGCTGCTGGCGGACCACAACACTGAGGCTCTATGCCACCCTATTTAAGCATGTTTTTGAGGCCTGGCGCATGCGTGGAAGGCGTGTGTGCGAGCAAAGCACACATGCTCACATTTGTGAAGTGGTAGAGAAAGTAAGTGTCCTGGTTGCCAACACCTTGGATTCAATCGCCAAAAAGTTTCTTCGGAGTACAAATTTGTAATGTTTTGTGACTTTAAACCAAATGGGCCTTTTCCCAGGAAAATGCCCCTATGTTTTCCAAGCTACCTTTTGGAAGTCGAATGCAAAGCACTGCAGAGCCATGATCAGGATCACTTAAAACGTAACTTTACAAAATTGTACTGTACATTTGTGGCAAAGAGCTTCTCTGATGCAAGGAAGTATACCGTTTCTACATGAGACATATAATCAATGATAAAAAAAAAAGATTTAACTGTGCGATCGGTAAGTCATGTCTATCTGTAAACCATTATAACTCTTTTTCGTTTTTATTAAGCTTTATAACAGCTTCCCTTTGGGCCACTGCAAGTTGTCCTTGTATCTTAATCCATGCCATTTTATTTTCAGTAAGGGCGACATTAAAAATATAGCTGTTTTTGCCATCTATATGACACTTTTTATACCATGAACATGTTCAAAAATCGCCCACTTTGATTGCAGTATAAAATGCGTATGGATCCATCCAAGCTATCAGGCTATTCAACAAGGCTCCATCTGTATTTTCAAACATTTGCTCCCAAACTATATATTGAAAAAGACAATATAAGTGCCAAGTTTCAAAACACGAACAGTTAGAAATGTGTGTTGCTGTTTCTTTCATATCAGAGCCCCGAGCTTTGTATTATAAACTGACAGCTTCAGGACCACAATAGCAATTGTGCATCATTCTGAAGACATAAACTGCCAATTACCGCTGAATAGCATCACAGTTGCAACAAATATGTAAATTTAAGCCTTTCATTCTGATTCAGACACTGTTGGTGATCAAAGCTAATGTTGTTTCCATTGTAAACTCCCATCTATTTGTTGCCTCTTAAAAGCAGAAACAAAAAAAAGGGCCATTACATGGTTCTTGGCTGCTGAACCTCCAAAAAATGGAAGACCAGCCTACCCCCCACATCAGATGCTCCAGCTTAATTTGTCACATCAGGCTGGAGCTAACTGTGACTTGGCAAGAGCCCCAGAGATTCACTGACTGCGGAGTGGGGAAGAGGTGAAGATGGCAAATCCATAGAAATGACATTGAAAGCATTTTTTTCGAAAGAAGCATGACAAATTATGCCTAGATCCACTTCGGCTACAGGGTGATGTGCACTGCAACCCTTCAATAAATTTATTATGTCCAAGAAATGTTCAGGAAATGGGATAGGCTCATGAGCTCTGAAACAGGATTGTTCACAGTTCAGAAGTAGAACATAGCTTTGCTAGAGTTAGGTCAAAGGAAAGTTCCAGCTTTGGGGCATGTTTGGAGCTTTTGAGATCTTGGCTTGGTCACTCACATTTCTCCTCATGCATAAAGAAATATATTACATTGCTCTGCTAGTACATACTGTATTTTTCGGAGTATAAGACACTCCGGACTATAAGACGCACCTATCTTTTTTGGGGAGGAAAACAAGAAAAAAAAATCTGCCTCTGCCTTCCAGCAATTTGCCTCCTTGCAGCAAACAGCAAACAGCCTGTTTCATTTTCATTTTCAGCACAGCCGGATTAGCACAAGAAAAAAAATCTGCCTCTGCCTCCCAGCAATTTGCCTCCTTGCAGCAAACAGCCCAGTTATTTACGAGACCACCTTCTGCCTCCGATAACCTCCCACCGGCCAACACGCTCCCACAGAGAGGGTCTCCTCAGGGTGCCGTCTGTCAGGCAATGTCGGCTGGCGACCCCCCGGGGAAGAGCCTTCTCTGTGGGGGCACCCGCCCTCTGGAATGAGCTGCCCCCAGGGATACGACTAATCCCGGACCTCCGGACCTTCCGCCGGGCCCTGAAGACTTTTTTATTTCAGCAAGCCGGGCTGGGTTAAAAGAAAAATTTTTAATTGGTGAATTTTATGGGTAACGGGGTTTTAAATTGGAGAAGCCTAAGATAATTTAATTTTGTTTTAATGTATTTTAATATTTGTATTGTGTGTTTTTAATTTTGGCTGTTCACCGCCCCGAGTCCTTCGGGAGAGGGGGCGGTATAAAAATTTAATAAATAAATAAATAAAATAAAATAAATTTCAGCTTCAGCACAACCTGATTAGCACAAGCAGCTGATTGTCAGTTGGATTCACCTCCCAAAGATCAGCTGTTTCAGGATGCAGGGATTGCCATAGCCTATTGCTGCCTCCGCGCGACCCATTTTCCGGGTGGGCGGGGATACATTCGGTGTATGAGACGCATCCAAATTTTCACCCTCTTTTAGGGGAGGAAAAAGTGTGTCTTATACTCCAAAAAATACGGTAGGTACATTCATGCCTTGTAATAAATAGGCACCTCGGAATAGGCATTGTGCCATCACCATCTCGACTTCAACTGCCAAAGACTTATAAAACTAAACCAGGGATGACCAACTGTGACCCCTTTATGACTTGTGGACTTCAACTTTGACTGAGCATGGCTGGTTCAGGAATTCGGGGAGTTGAAGTTCAGAGATTGTAAAGGAGCCATAGTTGCCCACCCCTAGACTAGACCATCTAGCTTGGTCCTATTGTTCCCTAGTTAGCGAACCGTGGTGGCACAGTGGTTAGAATGCAATATTGCAGGCTAACTCGGCCGACTGCCAGGAGTTCGATCCTGATCGGCTCAAGGTTGACTCAGCCTTCCATCCTTCCGAGGTGGGTAAAATGAGGACCTAGATGGTTGGGGGCAAATCGGGTAAACTATTTAGAGAGGCTGTAAAGCACTATGAAGCGGTATATAAGTCTAAGTGCTCTTACTAGTGGCATTCCTTAGTATTTCCACAAAGAACGTTTCTAGTCCTCCCTAGAGATGCTGAGAAATTAACTAACATGTTAGCACATAACCGCAGAAATAGTGTGACAATAGTAACATTGAGGACCAGTCCTAAGTCACTTTTTTCAGCACCATAATACCAAACTGTTGTTAAACGAATGGTCATAAGTCAAGGACCACCTATACAGAGGCAGAAAAGATCCTATTCCGATCCCTACCTTGAAGCGAAATAGTGTCAGTTCCTGGGGATGTTCAGCTGAGACAATTGCCTCTTCTTTTTTGACCTCTGCTGGTCTTTCTTCGTTGTTTTTATTTTGGGGTTCTGGATAGCCTGAGTCAGGAAGAGGTCTCAATGGTGCTTTGGAAAGGATCTTGGTTTCTATGAGCTGCCTCCGTTCTTCCTGACTACCATCCCACACTTTTCCAGTGATGACACTTGAAATACCCTCAGCCAACTGTTGCTCGTTGATAGAGAATTCCAAAGAACTGATGGCATCTTGCCTTGGCTCTTCTTCATTTTGGGATCGGAGGTCAAGCAAGAGATCCCCCCTAGATTCAGACGGACGGACCCGCTCATTCTGAAAAGCTGAACTTCTCAGACCTTCGCTCCAGATCTCCTGGGGATGTCTCATGAAGGAAAAGCTTTCCTGAAAGTTCAGAAGAAACACCAGTTACCTTTGCCATAAACAGTACAACTACTCGATTTATGAGATTAAAAAGAGCCGAGGTGGCACAGTGGTTAGAGTGCAGTACTGCAGGCTATTTCAGCTGACTGCTAGCTGCAGTTCAGTAGATCGAATCTCATCAGGCTCAAGGTTGACTCAGCCTTCCATCCTTAAAATGAGGATCCAGATTGTTGGGGGCCGATAGGCTGATCATGTAAACCGCTTAAAGAGGGCTGTGAAGCACTGTGAAGCGGTAGATGAGTCTAAGTGCTATTATTATTAAACAAGACCAGAATCTCCTTGGCTAAAGCAACCCGATTGCGCAACCTTGGTTGTTAAGTGAATCCTTGAAGTGTTAAGTGAATTGTGCACTTGTTAAGCCAATCCGGCTTCCCCCAATGACTTTGCTTGCCTGAAAGCCAACTGGGAAGGTCACGAACGGAATGTGTCAACCTGCAAAACGATTTCAACTGAAGCCGTGCTTACTTCTGCTTCGTTTTTTGGGTTGCCATTCTGGGGGGGGGGGGAATTTAGGAATGTGGTGCCTCAGCTGGATAGTCGTAACATCTACCCACTGGCGTGTGAACCAAGGTAATGTCAATGGACACTTGTTGAAGCGGGGGGGGGGGGGGGGGCGGGGGAGCCTACAGCTGGACTGATTGGCCAATGTGACCTGAGAGACCTGGGGTGGGGTGGGGAAATCCTATTCTTTTAACTTTCCCTATGTACGGGAATAATTTAGAGCTAGCTTCACCTTTCTAAGTGCCAATATGATGTACTCAATAAAGGGTTTCTTGAACCTGAATGAAGTGTCAGAGCCCTGACTTCCCGGAGTTCATTACTCGGAACGATGACATGGTGATCATGTGACTCTGAGAGGCTGCAACCGTCATACATACATGCCAGTCGCCAAGCGCCTGAATTTTGATCCTGTGACCGTGGCAATGTTGCGATGGTCATACAGTAAATGTGAGGGCTGGTGGTAAATCGCTTTTGTTTGATACTGTTTAATTTCAAATGGTTGTAAATTGATGACTACCTGTAACATGCCTTTGAAAAACGTAACAGGTTGAGGCAAAAACTTTGTGCCTGATCGTTGTATGTGTGTGTGTGTGTGTGTGTGTGTGTGTTTGTGTGTGTGTGTGTGTGTGTGTGTGTGTGTCCCAGTTGCAGTGTATGGGTGTGAAAGTTGGACCACAAGGAAGGCCGAGCACCAAAGAATTGAGGCCTTTGAACTCTGGTGCTGGAGAAGACTCCTGCGAGTCCCTTGGACTGTAAGGCGATCCAACCAGTCAGTCCTAGAGGAGATCAACCCTGACTGCTCTTTAGAAGACCAGATCCTGAAGAGGAAACTCAAATACTTTGGCCACCTAATGAGAGGGAAGGACTCCCTGGAGAAGAGCCTAATGCTGGGAACGATGGAGGGCAAAAGAAGAAGGGGACGGCAGAGAACGAGGTGGCTGGATGGAGTCACGGAAGCAGTAGGCGTGAGCTTAAATGGTCTCTGGGGGATGGTAGAGGACAGGAAGGCCTGGAGGAACGTTGTCCATGGGGTCTTGATGGGTCGGACATGACTTCACTATGCCACATGCAGTGACAATGCTTGTACAACAACTTAATTGGGTAAGTTAAAGATCTATCAGCTGCATTTGCACAGTATGTAATGCTTGGGTGCTGTTACCCTTGGTTACTTTTGTCGTTGTGATTAGCGCATTGTGCAAAACCAGCCCATTTGTTAGTTTGTGCCTCAGTGTTCTGTGCTTATCTAGAAAATGATCAAACATAGTAAGTAGAGCAAGTGTTGAAACTGCAGCCAAGGAATTTTGTACAAAACTTCAGTCAGGGGAGTTCAAACTCAAAAAAGCTCTCTTATTTAAGGCTTTAGCAACTTCCTGGTTTGCCCCAAACTAAGCCATATTCATTCTAGGTTTAAATACAACCAGACAGAATAAATAGATAATTAGAATCAGTGACCTGCAAGTATGATTCTTCCTGTGGAAGATCTTCTAATTCTTCCGTCAGGTCAGGAATCAAGTTGGATTGATCTCGTTGGAAGAGAAAAAGCTCTCCATCTTCATCACTATCATCCTGTCATGTAAGAAGTAGAAACTGGATGAAATTTGTTAAAAGGCAACAATAGAAAATGACACTGACAGCTGCCTATTGTTTCATTTGGGGACATCATAAATCTCAGCATAAAATTGCAGACGTCAACTCATTTACTTGGAAGAGGTAGTAGAACAAACATAAAATCATAGAGTTGGAAGGGACCTTGGAGGTCTTCTAGTTCAACCGCCTACTCAGCAGGAGATCATATAGTGGGATGTCCAACCTTGGCAACTTTTAAGAGCTGTGGATTTCAACTCCCAGAATTCCCCAGCCAGCCATGGGAAATTGTGGGCTTTGAAGTCCACAAGTCTTAAAAGTTGCCAAGGTAGGACACCATTGTCCTATATCATTCCAGACAAATGGCTGTCTAGTCTCTTCTTGAAAACGTCCGGTGATGGAGCACCCACAATTTCCGGAGTTAAACCACAATCTCAGCATCTATAGCATTCCACTAGAAAGGACCTTTACAAATAAAATAGGACTGTACAAATCACAGTAGAGAATACAGTGCTGTTTAGCCACATTATTATTTTTTTTTAAAAAAATATTTTTATGGATGTATGCCCCTGGGACAAAACATTAAACTTTTGCAATACAGGGCCTCAATCTGAGTTTCTATGAGTATGATAGCCTGCCTTGCAGAGAAAGGCAGCTACTTCATCTATGAACGAATGAAAAAATAAATGAATGAACTGGAAGGGACCTTGGAGGTCTTCTAGTCCAGCCCCCTGCTCAAGCAGGAGAACCTATACTATTTCAGATAAGAGACTGTCTAGTGTCTTCTTAAAAATATCTAATTCCCCCTCACTTTTGTCTTGGAATGGGGAACACAATCTTGAAAAATGCTTTGCTAATCATTCTGCAAAACTTCACCTCTTGGATGAATAAATTCCTCCAACCTGATCAGAGTCACTTAAGTGAGATGGGAAGTGGAGAAATTTGATAAGTGCATGAATACAAACAAGCGAAACCAAACAGAAGTGGGATTACCAGGGATACATCAGAGTCCATCGAAGGAATCTGATCTCTTACTGCAGACAGGAGGGATCCCCACCGGAAAGGAGTGCCATGAAAATCAGGGGGACCCCCCGTTTCCTGGTTTCCGTCCCCTGATGCCATCTGAAAAGGAACCAGTGAGAAAGGATTCAGTGCATGGCACGAAAGGCACAAAGGAAAAATTGAAAAAAAAAATCAACATCCATCCAAATGGAGAATTTGCTATGTTTGATACAGGGGATTCTATAGGGTTCTTTGGCCAGTCTTGACCCTTGACCCTCAAGGACCACAAGAGGACCATACAGGCAATTTGTTTCAGCTGCATCAATTAAATATTTCTTTCAGTTCCATCAATTAAATATTTCTTTCAGTCACGTGAATTAAATATTTCTTTCCATTACATCATTTAAATATTTCTTTATGTGAATTAAATATTTCTTTCAGTCACGTGAATTGTTATGTGAATTAAATATTTCTTTCAGTCACGTGAATTAAATATTTCTTTCAGTTACATCAATTAAATATTTATTATGTGAATTAAATATTTCTTTCAGTCACGTGAATTAAATATTTCTTTCAGTTACATCAATTAAATATTTATTATGTGAATTAAATATTTCTTTCAGTCACGTGAATTAAATATTTCTTTCAGTCACGTGAATTAAATATTTTTCAGTCACGTGAATTAAATATTTCTTTCCATTACATCATTTAAATATTTCTTTGTTATGTGAATTAAATATTTCTTTCAATTCCATCAATTAAATATTTCTTTCAGTCACCTGAATTAAATATTTATTTCAGTTATGTGAATTAAATATTTCTTTCAGTCACGTGAATTATGAATTTCTTTCAATTACATCATTTAAATATTTCCTTCAGTTACATCACTTAAAAGGGGGAAGAAAACAGTTGGAACCAATGAAGCAGGAATGAGATACAGGGAGGAAGAGAGACTGGTCACTGTGGCAACTGTCTATCAATTAGCCCCGCCTCCTAGCAACGGGGCCAGCTTTCGGTGCGTCCATAGCAACCAGAGGCGGCAGTCTCTGTCCGGTTGAATACCGCTTCGGTGTTAGGCCACCGGCATAGCCCAGCCGCTCTCACGACCCCTTCCTCGCCACAGGGGAGGAACCGCACAACGTCCGCGAACCGCAACCGCCGCTAACTCCGAACCGCATTTCAAACGGCGTGCGTTTCCCGGTTTTGGCTCCACCCACCGGGAGGTCCTGGCAGGACAGCAACATCCATTTAGCGTGGCCTCCCTTTCCTGCTTGGAAATAACAAGCCAATAAAAAATTAAGTGCTTGATAGGGATCGAGTCCAGGCGAGAAAGGACAACCCTTTGTTCTTTCTTTCTTCTCCTCCTCGTTTCATTAAACGGTCGTTTTTCCTGTCATCTTTCCAGACCTGGCGAGACTCAAGACAGAGGTTGTTTTCTCTCCCCCGCTCTGCTTTTCGTAGGGCGTTCATTGGCTGACTCGGCTCGGGAGGAGGGGAGGTAGCGCGAGCCCAGCTTCTCATTGGTTGGTTGTGCCCCGGCGACGGATAACGGACGTAACGGAGGACGAGTAGCCAGAAGAAGGAGGCGGGAGAAGAGAAGTGAGGTCAGGAGGGCGGGGGCGCGAGCGAGCGAGGCCTGCAGACCGGGCTGACAGTCTTGGTTTCGTTACCGCTCGTTCGCCGGAGAGCCAGGTAGGTGAAGCGGGTACGGTGGCCGCGAAGGGAAAAACTGCGCTACCCGGGAGTCCGTCCCACACACAAGGCCTGGCCGCGTTTTGGCGGGGCCGCTTGAGAAATGAATGGGCGTTTGTGACCGGTGTCACAGGAGTTGGTTAGAATAGTTACTATGGAATAGGAATAGGAATAGGAAAGAACAGAACAGAACAGAACAGAACAGAACAGTTGGAAGGGACCTTGGAGGTCATCTAGTCCAACCCCCTGCTTAGGCAGGAAACCCTCCACCACTTCAGACAAATGGTTATCCAACGTCTTCTTAAAATTTTCCAGTATTGGCGCATTCACAACTTCTGGTGGCAAGCTGTTCCATTGGCTAATCGTCAGGAATTTCCTCCTTAGTTCTAGGTTGCTTCTCTCCTTGCTTAGTTTCCACCCATTGCTTCTTGTCCTGCCCTCAGGTGCTTTGGAGAATAGCTTGACTCCCTCTTCTTTGTGGCAACCATTTAGATATGAGCCAGCCGTGTGCAGCAGCTGCCAAAAAAGCCAACACAGTTCTAGGCTGCATAAACAGAGAGAGAGAATCAAGATCACATGAAGTGTTAATGCCACTTGATAAGGCCTTGGTAAGGCCACACTTGGAATACTGCATCCAGTTTTGGTCTCCATGATGTAAAAAGGATGTGGAGACTCTAGAAAGAGTGCAGAGAAGAGCAACGAAGATGATTAGGGGACTGGAGGCTAAAACATAGGAAGAACAGTTGCAGGAACTGGGTGTGTCTAGTTTAATGAAAAGAAGGACATGGGGAGACGTGATAGCAGTCTTCCAATATCTCAGGGCCTGCCATAAAGAAGAGGGAGTCAAGCGATTCTCCAGAGCCCTGAGGGTAAGATAAGAAGCAATGGGTGGAAACTCATCAAGGAGAGAAGCAACTGAGAACTAAGGAGAAATTTCCTGACAGTGAGAACAATTTGCCTCCAGAAGTTGTGAATGCTCCAACACTGGAAGTTTTTAAGAAGAAATTGGATTACCATCTGTCTGGAGTGGTGTAGGGTTTCCTGTCTAAGGAGGGGTTTGGACTAGAAAATCTCCAAGGTCCCTTCCAACTCTGCTATTCTATTCTATTCTATTCTATTCTATTCTATTCTATTCTATTCTATTCTATTCTATTCTATTCTATTCTATTCTATTCTATTCTATTCTATTCTATTCTATTCTATTCTACTTGTAACATTATAATAAATATTGAATGTGGAATAACGGTACTACTGTTTTGTCTGGATTAATTTCACCCCTGTGATTGTTGGCACCTGGATTAATTTCAGCCCCGCGATCGTTAGCGCCCTGCTATCGCATTTCCAGTAGATCGGCAAAATTAAAGAATTCAAGGAACTTCTAAGCTTCTGAGGGCAGAATGTCGGAACTGAGTGACGAAGCCAGCGAGACGGAGCTCTTGAATCGCAGCCTAACCATGTGGCACGGAGAAGGCCAGGCGGCCAACCAACAAGAATTAGACATACCTTTGGACCTTCACACAGCAGCTTCCATAGGCCAGTATGAAGTGGTGAAGGACAGTATTGAACGGTAAGTGGGATGGAGCGTAGTCTGGATTCCCAGGAGGGAGAGGCTGCATTCCAGAGGAGCAAGAGACAACTCGGTGCAGAGAGTTGGTGTGAGAGAAAGAGGGTGAAGACACGCCTCCCTAATAGTTTCCAGAGTATATGCTTGATGTGGGTGGTAGCATGCTTTAGTTCAGCAAGATTCAATCTATAGGTGAGAAACAATAAAAAAATCTACTTGGAAGCATCACAACCTGTCTGCCTTGGTTTTTGGAGCCTGACAGTAAGAGAATAGCTAATAGGAGCATCCTACTGTGAGTAATTTGATGAAAGTCAATAATAGGGATGGGGGTTTTTTTAACATTACAAAATGTTACACATCCAGTCTAAAATGGGAGACTCTATGCTGCCACCTCATTTGCCTGCATTACCCCATTTTGATCATTCAGAATAGCCAGTTTGGTCTAGTGGTTAAGGTATCAGGCTAGAAACTGGGAGAAAGTGAATTCTAGACCCACCTTAGGCTGGGTGATTGTGAGCCAATCACCAGGAAACACTGAGTTCTAGTCCTGCCTTAGGCATGAAAGCCAGCTGGGTGACTTTGAATCAGTTGCTCTTTCTCAGCCCAACTCAACTCACAAGGTTGTTGTAGGGAAAGAGTATTAAACATGTTTGCCACCTTGAGTTGTTTTTTTAAAAATAATAAAGGCAGGATATAAATAAATGAAATAATTCTGTGCTATGTGTAAATTAGTGGCAGCCCAAAGCATGCCTTCAAGAAAACCAGAGGAAATGCTGAGAGTAGCGTACAGTATTTTACAAACATAAGAAGAGCATTTCCAGGCCCATCTCACCCAAAAGTTTGTTTCCATGGCAACTGATCCCATGTCAAAATTAAGCCGATGTGCACAGTTTGGGCCCCTTTCTCTCATCTTCTGCAGCAAGCCATCTTGAGAAGTTTGGTCCCAATGGGCAAAATGAATGCGGTGAAATTAAAAGGATTTTGAAAACACTCATTTTTAAGCCAGAGAAACCGTTCAAGTTTCTGACCTGAACAGCAATGGCTTGCAGTCTTCCACCTTGGGGGAAATCTCACATGCTGTGTACCCTTCCAGAGGGGAGAAGGACTTGGATCAGAAGAACTGCGGTGGTTGGACTCCGCTGATGTACGCCTCCTACATCGGTTATGACACCATTGTGCGCATGCTGCTACAAGCCGGAGCAAACGTGAATATGTCCACCCCAGAAGGACAGACTCCGCTGATGTTGGCAGCCAGCTGTGGGAATGAATGTGCAGCTTCCTTTTTGCTTCAGGTGGGTGAGCTTTAGAACAGCTGTCAAAATATTAAATCAGTCACGGTGTTTAAATAGGGCAAGTGCCACTTCTGGTTAGTTTTTCGTTTTGATATAGCCAGCACAGTTTTAAGAATCAAGGTCAAATGCATTGCACACCAGAACAACTAGACACAAGGACAGTTTTTTCCCCGCCTGCCATCACTGCTAAACAACTAATTCCCACAATGCTGTCAAACTATTTACTAAGACTGTATTACTGTTACTGTTCTCATCCTTCCTATTAGCCAATCTCTCTTCCTACTAATGACTATAACCTTGTTGCTTTTATCTTTAGGATTATATTGTTTTATTTAGTTTCCTAGTATGATTTTGATTGCTTATTTAGTACCCACTAAGTGTTGTATCTTATGATTCGTGATGAATGTATTTTTTATGTACACTGAGAGCTTATGCACCGTTGATCTTCACTGCCCGAAATGGGCAGAAAATGGGGCCCGCAGAGGCTAAAAACGGAGGCGGCAATAGGCTATGGCAATCCCTGCAGCCTGAAACAGCTGATCCTCGAATCCATCTGACAGTCAGCTGCTTGTGCTAATCAGGCTGTGCTGAAGCTGAAATGGGCTGTTTGCTGCAAGGAGGCAAATTGTTGGGAGGCAGAGGCAGATTTTTTTTCTTGTTTTCTTCCCCAAAAATGGTAGATGCATCTTATAGTCTGGAGCGTCTAATACACTGAAAAATGCAGTACCTACTTTTCAGGGAGGTGATCCTGGGGATGTGTTATAACAAATGTTCCCTTTCTCTGAAGCAAGGTGCAGAGTTGGAGATGAAAGACATCCATGGTTGGACTGCCCTCTTTCATTGCACCAGTGCTGGCCACCAACAGATGGTGAAGTTCTTACTAGACAGTGGAGCCAACGCCAACTGCAGGTAGGAGGAAATGGCTAAATATAATACAGCTCATCCTCAATTTACAACAGTTTCGAACAATTAGTCCCTCTTAATAATTTAAACAATACAGCTTGCATCTACATCTCTTCATCTTCCAGCTGTATTGTTTAGAATAGAATAACAGAGTTGGAAGGGACCTTCTTCTAGTCCAACCCCCTGCTTAGGCAGGAAACCCTACACCACTTCAGACAAATGGTCATCCAACATCTTCTTAAAAAATTCCAGCGTTGGAGCATTCACAACTTCTGGAGGCAAACTGTTCCGCTGATTCATTGTTCTCACTGTCAGGAAATTTCTCCTTAGTTCTTAGTTGCTTCTCTCCTTGATGGGTTTCCATCCGTTGCTTCTTGTCCTGCCTTCAGGTGCTTTGGAGAATAGCTTGACTCCTTCTCCTTTATGGCAGCCTCTGAGATATCGGAACACATGCTATCATTTAAATACCAACAGTTTGTTTAGTGACCATTCAAAGCTACAACGGCACTGAAAAAAGTGACTTATGACCATTTTTCACCCTTACAACCGTTGTGGCATCCCCGTGGTCACATGATCAAGATTCAGAGGCTTGGCAACCGACTCATAATTTGTGACAGCTGCAGTGTCTTGTGGTCAGTACAATCCCCTTTTGCAACCAACTGACAAGCAAAGTCAGTAGGGAAGCGAGATTCACTTAACAACCATGTTACGTAACATCTGCAGTGATTCACTTAACAAATGTGCCAAGGAAGGTTGTAAAATGGAGCAAAATTCACTTAAGAAACGTCTCACTTAGCAACAGAAATGTTGGGCTCTGTTGTGGTTTTAAATCGAGGACTACGTGTAATTTTAAGGCGTGCAAATCTGGCTACCGTAGCCTAAGGCTGCGGCATCTAGAAAGGAACAAGTCTGATCGCTTGATTTATAATCAACTAATCTCGAATATAAATGGCCATGATAGCTGACCTTACAGAACTCCCAACAGCCAGTTTGGGGTACCAGTTAAAGTATTGGGTTAGAAATTGGGAGACCATGAATTCATGGCTCTGGCCTCCCAGAGCCATGAAAACCAGGCGGACGATTTTGGATCAGTCATGCTCTTTCCACGTTACAATCCACGTTACAAAGATGGGGGAGGGGGAAAATAGGAGGTGGGAACATTATATCTACCATCTTGAGCTGTATAAAATAGACATAATAATAATAATAATAATAATAATAATAATAATAATAATAAGAAGAAGAAGAAGAAGAAGAAGAAGAAGAAGAAGAAGAAGAAGAAGAAGAAGAAGAAGAAGAAGAAGAAGAAGAAGAAGAAGAAGAAATAAGACTTTAGGATTCAGACTGACAGGCACTTGGTCCACAACACACCTGACATAACAATAGTTGAAAAGAAAAAAGTATGGTTCATTGACATTGCAATACCTGGTGATGCACGAATTGAAGATAAGCAGCAAGAAAAAAAAAATCACAAAGTACCAGGACTTACAAATTGAAGTTGAGCGACTGTGGAAAAAGAAATCGTGTGTTGTCCCAATTGTAATTGGAGCCCTCGGAGCAATACCCAAAGGGCTACCCCGCTATTTAGAAATTCTAAATTTGCCGGACTTGAACATTTTGACTCTACAAAAAACCACCTTACTCGGAACAGCTTACATCCTCCGACGATACCTTAACAGTTCCTAGGTCCTTGGTTAGGACTCGAGCTGCTGAGCTATTAACTAGCCTCAAAGGCTGTGAATCTCACTAAAGATTAACCAATAAATAATAATAATAATAATAATAATAATAATAATAATAATAATAATAATAATAATAATAATAATAATAAACAAATTCAGTCCCATAGCTACTGACTCAGAAAGACTTAGTAAACTGGGACTGTGCCTCCTGTTTTTCACGGAGGCCATTAGAGAATGCTTTGAAGAAGAGTAAATTTTCATGGTTGCCAACTCCTTAGCTCAGTTACTGTTCCAAAGTCGCCCAGTTGGGCTGATCAACTTGATAGAAGTTATTTTGGGAGCTGGGTGAAATTAAGAGCAGAATCCAGATCCTTAAATAAACATGGTTTACCTTGGAATGTGAGGTCACATGAAATTAATCTGTGTTTTTGGATAATTCCCTGTTCTCTTAATTCTATGCATTTGTAACCAGCGTGACTTTGCCTTATTGTTAATCATGCCAATTTTGACTTGAATCTTCCATACGTTTCAATTTTCTCTTATGCCAGAGAACCCCTTTGTGGATACTCCGCTCTGATGGAAGCAGCGGCTTCTGGTCATGAGATCATTGTCCAGTATCTTCTCAACCATGTGAGTGACCATTGATTTCCAGGAAGGTCAAAAACACCATTCCTGTTTTTAAACGGTGTATATATCATGCTCAGCCACTGTTCTGTTTTTGGCCGAGCACGGCGTATCAATAAAGCTGATATATGTTGTTGTTAGTTGCGAAATCGTGTTTGACCCATCGCGACCCTGTGGACAACATTCCTCTAGACCTTCCTGTCCTCTAGCATCCTCTGGAGTCCATTTAAGCTCATGCCTACTGCTTCAGTGACTCCATCCAGCCACCTCGTTCTCTGTTGTCCCCTTCTTCTTTTGCCCTCAGTCATTCCCAGCATTAGGCTCTTCTCCAGGGAGTCCTTCCTTCTCATTAGGTGGCCAAAGTATTTGAGTTTAATCTTCAGGATCTGGCCTTCTAAAGAGCAGTCAGGGTTAATCTCCTCTAGGACTGACCGGTTTGATCGCCTTGCAGTCCAAGGGACTCGCAGGAGTCTTCTCCAGCACCAGAGTTCAAAGGCCTCAATTCTTTGGCGCTCAGTCTTCCTTATGGTCCAACTTTCACAGCCATCCATTTCAACTGGGAAAACCATAGCCTTGACTATACACACTTTTGTTGGCAGGGAGATGTCTCTGATTTTTAGTATGCTATCTAGATTTGCCATAGCTTTCCTCCCCAGGAGCAAGTGTCTTTTAATTTCAACAAGCTGATATAATTTAGGCTAATTTTCCACAAGCTTTTCACCATTAATCCCCTGGTGACTGCAATAGGAACATGGGTGCACAAAAGCTTTTCATTAGGAGCTGCCCATTTACTGCAAATGTTTCGAATTTCTGCGAGTTCATTTTTACTGGACAGATTGAGTGAAAGGTAGTGTCTTCTCACAGGGTGTGAAAGTGGACATACGGGACAGCACAGGGGCCACCGCACGGTCTTTGGCCATGAAATACGGACACATGAAGATTGTGGGGCTGATAGACTTGCATACGGCTCCCGTGCCCAAAGTCTTGCGCAGAGGCACAGGTGAGTAAAAGGCTATAACATCGTGTGGAAAAAGGATCTGATTGAAATGCAAGCCCAGATTGATGCAGACAATGGAAATCTATCCTTTGAGCTAGGCCCAGTCAGGAAACAGATTCAAGAATGATTAAAACTCTAATCAAAGCTTTGATTAAAAATAATGGACTAGGGAGAAAAAGTCGGAAGCATTGTGGCAAGACCGGCTGGAAAAATAGCGGGCTCCAACGAGGTCCGCGAAAATCCAGCCGGCAAACCACTGTTGAAGGGTCTTCGGATCGGAAGAAGGAGAGGCATCTCGGACGACCAAGAGGAACAGGCAAGTTCCTGGGATTTAACAGTGGCAAAAAAAGAGTGGATGGGGGGGAATATCCCCCCAAAAAAGAATCAATCAAAGGGTAAAGAGGGAAATAGTGGAAAGAGATTAGGAGAAAGCTTGGGGAGAACTATTCGAATAATATATCTAAAAGTGAGAAAAAGGATCCAAAAGATATAATAAATGTAAAAAGAAAAAGAAGAAGTTAAGAGAATGGGATAAAAGGAGAAAATTATCAAGAAGTGGAACTTTGGAGACACCAAGAGAAAATGGTTAAAGAAGGGAAGAGGAAGGGAAATAAGGTACATATTAGTAGATTTAAAGGAACTGTATTAATATTATTAATTGTGGATGATCAACTAAGTTAAAGGGTTTTAATGTAAGATTTGAATATGATGATGTATATTGCTTATAGTAAAACAGATTAGCAGATGAAATGTGGAATGGTAATTTGGTTTAATCTTGAAGACAATTTAAATTAAGAGATAAAGTTGAAATGTTAAAAAGTGGGATGGGGATTTTGAGAAATATATTTTGTAATGGAAAAATAAGATAATTAATTGATGCTATTGTAAGAGATCAGGAATTAAGGGCAGATAGTGATACTGTTTATGTATTAAGAAGAAATTAAGATAAGATAAATATGGAAAAAGAGTATTATGGCTGAAATTGGAAATATGTAAAATGGACTTTAAAAAAAAAACAATATGGCAGAAGCTGAAATAACAAGATATGGTGAAAAATGATTAATTTGTGATAAAGAATTATATAAAAGAGATGAATATGGAAAAAATGGGAAGATAGGAATAGATTATAAAGATTGATATATATATATATAAGATGCATAAGATTTGACCCGGTCAACACTCTGTTCATAAAATATGTATGATGAAAAAAAAATTCTAATAAAACTTGTTTATAAAAAAGAGAAAGAGAGATAATGGACTAGGCAGCTTTATAAGAGATTGGAAACCAATTGTGGACTTTCTGCGCGCTAAGTATAACAACAGATGGTTAACAGAAGGATTTGAAGATTAATGTAATGTTTAGCTCAACCTGTTGCCTGCTTTTTCTTCTTTCTTCTTTTATATTTATATAGAAAGATGATAGAGAGATAGAGAGAGATAAAATCTGTTACATTTAGCGCATTGAATGTCCACAAAAGGTTTCCAGCCTCTTTACAGTATATATTTGTAGAAGAGGAGGAGAATTTACTGCTTTTTCTTTTCTTTCAGCACCCAGCCAGGGTGGATCCTACCTGTTAAATGTTAAATTTAATTGATCACTTTTACCTCTCTCTCTCTCTCTCTCTCTTTTTTTTTTTTTGCACACAATTTTTTTTTCCTTTTTGTTAGGATTGAATGTATGCTTTTGTTTCATTTTCTTCATTTGTTTTACTGTTTTGTATTTTAACTTTTACGATAAAATAACAAATAATATTTTTTTTTTTAAAAAAATGACTGCTTGTACTTTTGGGATCTTTCAGGGAAGTACGAAGATCTGAGCTCCTCAGACGAGTCTTACTGCGCTCCCCAAAGACAAAGGCCTGCCCGTAAACCCAGAGGGCCCAGCATTCACGAAGGGCCCCATGCTCTGGCCAAGATCACAGCAGTCAGAACTGGCGGGAAGAGTCGGTTGCCTCATGGTGAGTTCAGGTTTTACCTCCTTCTGCTTTAGAATCTGCCTAGATGGCTGCCACCAATACAATCCTTACCGCCGTGGTGGCACAGAGGTTAGAATGCAGTATTGCAGGCTAATTCTCCTCACTGCCAGGAGTTCGATCCTGACTGGCTCAAGGTTGACTCAGCCTTCCATCTAAACTTTCAAGACTTCCCATTCCTTTGTTCACCTCCCTTCCTTTTACCATCCCTTCCTTTTACACACAGAGCAGGTCCCGCCAGAAGGCTACGTCACCTTTAAAGACGATGGAAGCGGCTTGGAGGGAGGTGACCTTCGATACCGAGATGTCATCTCCCCCATCAACGACCGCGACGTGGAAAGCAGTAGCAGCCGAGGTACCCTGCGTTTTCTTTGGCCGGGTAGACTGATCTTACAGGCAGACAGGACTCTTTTTAAAATACAGGCTGTTTTGTGACAGATGAATTAGGGTTCTTTGTTTCTGTTCTCTGTCAAGCTAAATATGTTGCTACTGGAGATGTTAGAATAGGATTATAAGATTTTTGTGTTCTCTGAGCTGAAGCAAAATAATCATTTCTCTGCTCCTGGAATTAGATTGTGATCTGTTACCAGCACTGCCTATACTGGCTACCTGATTTCTTTCTTTCTTTCTTTCTTTCTTTCTTTCTTTCTTTCTTTCTTTCTTTCTTTCTTTCTTTCTTTCTTTCTTTCTTTCTTTCTTTCTTTCTTTCCTCCTTCCTTCCTTCCTTCCTTCCTTCCTTCCTTCCTTCCTTCCTTCCTCTCTCTCTCCCCCCCTCTCTTCCCATTCCCTCTCCCCTACATAATACATTTTACTCTTCCTATTTTCTCCACAACAACAACATTGTGAGGTGAGTTGGGCTGAGAGAGGGACTGGCCCAAAGCCACCCACCTGGCTTTCATGCCTAAGGCAGGTCTAGAATTCACCATCTCCTGATGATTGGCCCAAAGGCACCCATCTGGCTTTCATGCCTAAGGCAGGTCTAGAACTCACCATCTCCTGATGATTGGCCCAAAGTCACCCAGCTGGCTTTCATGCCTAAGGCAGGTCTAGAACTCACCATCTCCTGATGATTGGGCCAAAGTCACCTACTTGGCTTTCATGCCTAAAGTGGGACTAGAACTCACTGTCTCCTGGTTTCTAGGCCAGCACCTTAAGCAGTAGACCAGATTGGTTCAGTTTTGTTTCCAGTCTTAGGGACTGACTGTGACCTCATAGTTCAAATGATATAATTTTGACATTTCTTTTGCTTCTCTTACTCACTGTTTTATAACATCTGATCTCACCTGTTGAAAAAGCTGGAGAACTTGAAAGTTGTTAGCTTGCATCTCTAATAAAAGCTGTAACTTGGCAATATATTTTGAAATTAATCTAAAACACTATGAAAAAGGGTTGAGATACTTGTATGCAAAACTCAGCACAATATGCATCAAAATGCACCAGGATGCCAACATCCACGGTTTTTCTGAATACTGTGGTGTAGTTCATAGTGAAAGATATAATCATCATCTTCTTTCAAGGACCCCATAATCTCTTGCATTGGGGTGCAGTCTGGGCAACTAAATGGAGCTGAGTGTTTACTGGCCGGATGCCTTTCCTGTTGCCAATGCGGAGTTTTGTCCAGCAGATATATTCTCATTGGGCCCAGAGAGAGAAATATTTGCCTCTACCTAGGATCAAACTCATAAGAGCTCCACTTCTAGGCTACTGCACCACCCCTCAGTAAAAAATATAACAGTAACCTAAAATTGAGAGATTTGCTCCTTGTTTTGTCAGTCAGTATCTGAATATATAAAGGTTGCCGCTCCATTGGATCTAAAACTCTCTCCTCTATCACTTCTCACCATTTCAGAAGAGAATTCCTTCTTCACAAATGACGTGGGTGTCATCCGGACCAGCAGCAGCAGTGAAGGCCTGGCCAGTACGGTGGGGATCAGCAGCGAGGGCTCCTTAGAGAGCAATGAGGTAGACACCCATGAGCGATCTTGGGTGGACTCGGGAGCTAAGCAGAATTCGGCCTTGGTGAGGGCCCCCCCCAGAAGAAAATAACACTAGATTGAGAAGGCCGATTTTATTTTAGTTGCCAAGGAAACAGCATGTGTCTCCATGTAGTTACTGGGAATTCAACTTGATTTAAAGCAGGTTCCGACAGGTTCTGGAGAACCAGTAGTGGAAATTTTGAGTGGTTTGGAAAACCGGTAGCGGAAATTTTGAGTATTTGGAGAACTGGCAAATACCACTTCTGGCTGGCCCCAGGAATGGGGAGTGAATGGGGATTTTGCAATATCCTTCCCCCAGAAGTGGGGAGGGAATGGAGATTTTGAAGTATCCTTCCCCTGCCACGCCCACCAAGCCACGCCCACAGAACCGGTAGTAAAAAGAAGTTGAATTCCACCACGGATTTAAAGGTGTCTTAAAGTGGAAAACAAATACATATTCTTGGTGCGGAAGAGAAGAACCGTGGTGGCGCAGTGGTTAGAATGCAGTATTGCAGGCTAATTCTGCTGAGTGCTGACTGACTGCAATTTGGCAGTTCGAATCTCACCGGCTCAAGGTTGACTCAGCCTCCCATCCTTCCGAGGTCGGTAAAATGAGGACCCAGATGGTTGGGAGCAAGAGGCTGACTCTGGAAACCGCTTAGAGTGGGATGCAAGGCACTGTGAAGCGGTATATAAGTCCAAGTGCTTTTGCTAACACTTGGAACAGACCTTGATGGTCTTTTAGTCCAACTCTGCTTGAGTTCTGCTCAAGCAGAAAACCGTATACTATTCCAGACAAATGGCTGCCAAGTCTCTTATTAAAAACCTCCAGTGTTGGAGCACCCACAGCTTCTGAAGCCAAGCCATACCGCCTGATCAATTGTTCTGGGAATTTCTCCTCAGTTCTAGGTTGGTCCTCTCCTTCATTAGTTTCCATCTGTTACTTCTTGTCTAACCCTCAGGTGCTTCGGAGAATAGGTGGACCCCCTCTTCTTCGTGGCAGCCCCTCAAATATTAGAACGCTGCTATCATGTCACCCCCTAGCCCTTTTCATTAAACTAGAAGACTTTAAAGTACACTTGAGGATGAAATTGTTCCTTGAAAAGAATCCTCATCCTTTTTCTACTCGTGATAATAAAAAAGCGACAACATGTGGAGCTTCTGAAGTGGTTAACAAGTGACCTTTGTTAATGTTGAAGAAGACTGCTTTCGCTGGGCTTATCCCCTGTCCTCCTTCTCAGGATTCTGACTCGGCGGCCAAATCCTCCAGCCGAAAACATGCCAAGAGTTCCATGAAGGCCAAGAATCGCTATGGCAACAGTGACACTCACTGGCCTTGGAAAGCCAAGGCCTCTGCTCAACACCACGGCCCATCTAATGATGAAACGCCCTCCTGTGCTGGACCACAGGTAACTCTTGTCAGAGTATGAATATTCACAGACTGGAATAGATCAGCCAATGGGGACTGGCATGGTAACAGGTCAGCCAATGGGGACTGGCTGGAATAGGACATGGTAACAAGGTCAGCCAATGTATAGGCATAGCAACTAAGTCAGCCAATGAGGGCTGTTTGGGAGCTGAAACAGCTTGGAGCCTGGGCGTGGCTTAGGTTAACTGATACGTATAAATATAAGTTGTGTGCTCCCATTATTGTCCTTCCTTCTGTTAACTGTGCTTCTGTGATTATGCTTCTGATTCTGAGTACTGCTCTTGGTATTGTATATATGTCTCATGCGTTATTATGTATATAAAGAAGTTTCTTATTTAATGACTCCTGCTGCATCAGTTATCTGCGTGTGCTTTCTGGATGTGATTTCTGCAACAAACCCTTGGCAGCTCTCAAGCCCAGCAAGGCTAGCGAATACAGGAAAGAAGAAGCATTTTGGATTTCTTTTTATTGATAGTTGGGTATCGTAGGAGAATTTGGAGAACCAGATGACCTCCAAGGTCCCTTCCAACTCTGTTACTGTTAATTGTCCTCGCTGTTAGGAAGTTTCTCCTCAATTCCAGGTTGCTTTTCTCCTTGATTAGTTTCCATCCATTGTTTCTTGTCCTGCGCTCTGGTGCTTTGGAAAATAAATTGACCCCCTCCTCTTTGTGGCAGCCCCTCAAATATTGGATCAGGTGATGTTGACGTTGTGCAGCAGCTGATAGGGATGGCGAAGTTTTTGACAGAGCTGGCACAGTGCAAGTCCTTTTCCCTTGAGTTTTAACCCAGCCTCCTGACGATCTCTTCTGCTTGCTTCTCCTGAGCTGCAGGATCTGGCCACTTTCCTAGACCAGATTGGCTGCCTGAAGTACTTGCAAATCTTTGAGGAGCAAGATATCGACCTCCGTATCTTCCTGACTTTAACGGAGAGCGACCTAAAAGAGATCGGCATCACGTAAGTTGATTTCTATGCTATGAGGATTGAACCCAAAACCATGCAGCTTTCCTGCCAGATAGACTGTCCCTCAATGCTTCACATCTTCCGTTTTGGCCCTGTATGTTCCTTACCGATAGAGAGTCAGGTTGCATTCATTAAAAAAATAAACAAGGGTAGTGTATGTATGTATGTATGTATGTATTCATTCATTCATTCATTCATTCATTCATTCATTCATTCATTCATTCATTCAATTTATATGCCACCTTTCTCCGGAGACTCAGGGCAGCTAAAGTATACCTTTAGTATACATTTGACTAAAGGTGTCACTATATTCAGCAACCTTCTGGACACGCTTGGTCCCAAGTGGGTCTTTGTGAGCCACAGTGGCGCAGTGGTTAGAGTGCAGTACTGCAGGGCTACTTCTGACTGCCGGCTGCCTTTGTCAGTTCGAATCTCACCAGGCTCAAGGTTGACTCAGCCTTCCATCCTTCTGAGGTCGGTCAAATGAGGACCCAGATTGTTGCGGGCCATAGGCTGACTCTAAACCGCTTCAAGGGGGCTGTAAAGCATCGTGAAGCGGTATATAAGTCTAAGTGCTAATGCTGATTAGCTATGTTGGCGCAGTGATTAGAATGCAGTATTGCAGGCTAATTGTGCCATCTGCCAGCAGTTCAATCCTGACCGGCTCAAGGTTGACTCAGCCTTCCAACCTTCTGAAGTCAGTAAAATGAGGACCCAGATTGTTGGGGGCAATATGCTGACTCTGTAAACCGCTTAGAGAGGGCTGTAAAGCAGTATATAAGTCTAAGTGCTCTTGCTATTGTGGGAGAAGAGACAAGTCCACCCAACAAGAGGCCGCTTCGTTGTGCCTGCAAACATCTCTGGTGGGAGCTTTCCCTTCTGATTCCTGCTTAATTTCCCCTGTAGGCTCTTTGGACCAAAGAGGAAGATGACCTCCGCCATTGCTCGATGGCACAGCAGTGCCCGACCGCTGAGCGATGCCCTTGAGCTGGCCTATGCTGACCGTCTGGAAGCCGAAATGCAAGAATTGGCCATCCAGCTTCACAAGGTGAAGCACCCAACTCCTCTAGCGTGTTCAGAAGGAGACGAAGGATGCTCTGTTGCACCCTGGTTGTGATGCGTACATGTCGGTTGGGTGCCTCCTTCGTTTAAGTCCCTGAAGTACCGAGAGAGTGAGGTTGAAATGCGGGTCCTTTAGTTCTTTTTCTCTTCAAGTCAGAGGAAGTCCGGCAGATGAAAAGGTGGCGGGAGTGGATTTAGTGTTAAGAGTTAAAAGCTTCATCAGACTTTGACTGACATACAACAGGGGTATCAAATTGAAGGCCCATGGGTCAGAGTGCTTAGATCTGGCTCACGAGGCTGCCATGAAAACTGAAAGTCCGGCCCGCAGTACCTCTGCCAGCGAAAACAGAGCTCAGGGGGACCTCCGTTGTCACTGGCAGAGAGCTGCAGGAGGCCGTCCCAGCCAAAAATGGATCTCGCAAGGGCTGCACACGGCACCCTGAGCTCCATTTTCACTGGCAGAGGGCTGCAGGAAGCCATCCCGGCCAGGGGTGGGTTCTACTTACCTTTACTCCCGGTTCGCAATGGGACTGCGGTGCATAAGCTTCTGCGCATGCGCAAATCGTCATTTATGATGTCCGGGCGGGTGGGCGGAACCTCCCGCTGATTTTACTACTGGTTCTATAGAACCGGACTAAACCGGGAGCAACCCACCACTGATCCTGGCCCAAAATGGATCTCGCAAGGACTGCATGCAGCACCTCGAACTCCATTTTTGCTGGCATAGGACTGCAGGAGGCCGTCCCAGCTGAAAACGGAGTTCGGAGCCCGTTTTCACTGGCAAGAGCGCTCAGGCCACAGGCTCCCCCAACAAGAGTGATGTCAAGCTGGTCACGCTCCCCCACCCCCACCCGAGGTCAAACAGAACCTTGATGCGGCCCTCAATGAAATCGAGTTTGACAAACACACACCCCTGACATAGAACAGTGTCAGAGTTGGAAGGGATCTGCTCTGGTTGGACACAAAACACTCTGTTGTTGTTGTTAGTTACGAAGTCGTGTCCGACCCATCGCGACCCCATGGACAACATTCCTCCAGGCCTTCCTGTCCTCTACCATCCCCTGGAGTCCATTTAAGCTCATGCCGACTGCTTCAGTGACTCCATCCAGCCACCTCGTTCTCTGCTGTCCCCTTCTTCTTTTGCCCTCAATCTTTCCCAGCATTAGGCTCTTCTCCAGGGAGCCCTTCCTTCTCATTCGGTGGCCAAAGTATTTGAGTTTCATACAAAACACTCTACTCTGGTCTTTTTTTCCTCTTTTTCCGTGCAGAGGTGCGAGGAAGTCAAAGGGCTGAAAGGACAGGTGAGCCAAGAGCAGGAACTGCGAGCGGTGGTCGAGAGCTGCCTCATGGAGCAGGACGTGGCCTGGAGCAATGCCCAGGCTCAAGTCCAAGAAGTCCAGGGCATCACCAGAGGTGCTGGGATCCTCCTGGAACAGATGCGGTGAGTGGGCCTTCAAGAAGGATGCCATTTACTCCCTTTGAGATCCCTTCCTTGCTCTCCCCCTCTTCCGAGCACTGGTGCCCATAGTGTCATGGCAAGAATTAGAAAAGCAGAATGCTCAGGTGGCTTTGCTTAGAGGACTCTTCCGTTCCAGGGCTCCACTTGGGATGTTGCCTGAGAAGCAAGCAATGCTGTATAACAGGGAGGCCCTCCAAACTCGACAACTTGAAGACTTGTGGACTTCAACTCCCAGAATTCCTCAATTCTGGCAGTTGAAGTCCACAAGTCTTCAAGTTGCCAAGTTTGAAGTCCACAAGTCTTAAAAGTGGCCGAGTTTGGAGCCCCCCCCCCCCCCCCGGCTGTATAGAAAACATTGACTATGGGATAGAGCAGGGGTCTGCAACCTTAAACATTCAAAGAGCCATTTGGACCCATTTCCCACAGAAAAGAAAACACCGGGAGCCACAAAACCCTTCCCTTGACTGACTATTTCTTGAGCGGCCACAAAACTAGCATATGTAGTTGCATTAAACATTCCGTTTTCTTCTGAAACTTTTCTTTTCTTGGATTTATCCATGGTTGGCCTACCGGGTGTTGAAAAGCTCAATAAATCGTGTGCCGGTGGGTGTCGCCCATTGGCGGTTGTGACACATATTTTGAGTGACAGGGAGCTGCAGCAGAGGGGTGAAAGAGCCATATGTGGCTCCAGAGCCGCAGGTTGCTGACCCCTGGGATAGGGAGACAGAACGCTCCTCAATTTACGACCACAATTGGGACCAGAATTTCCCTTGCCAAGCAAGACGATTGTTAAGTGAATTGCATCTGATTTTACAACCTTTTTTTCCATGAGTGTTAAGGCAATAACTGCAGTTGTTAAGTGAATCATGCAGTTGTTAAGCAAATCTGTCCCCCCCCCCCCCCGTCAGAAATTGGCTGGGAAGGTCATAAATGACAATCACATAATCCCTGGATTCTGCAACTGTTGTAAATACATGTTGGTCGCCTGAATTTTGATCACATGACCGTGGGGGATGCTGTGATGGTCATAAATGCGAGGACCAGTCCCCAGACCTAAGTCACTTTTTTCACTACCCTTGTAATATCAAACGGTTGCCGAATGAATGGTTGTAAGCCGAGGACTATCTGTAATCCTTCCAGGAGAATAATCCCGTTTCTTGTGCTTCTCTGCCTCTGTGTGTGATTTTCTTTCATAGAAACCTCTTGATGTCCTTCTGGTTTCTCTTTAAGGGCCTGTCAGGCAGAGCTGGCTTCCCGGATCAACCAGGAGCAGGCAGGCGGCCAGAGATCGGAGCTCAGAGCACAGCTAGGAGCCAGTAAGTGGTGTTGGAAGAAATGCCCATCTGGGTTCAGTTCCAAGTGGGGGAAAAGACTCTTGGATTCATAGACGTTGCTTGGAAAGAAGGTTTATTGATGAACTGGATCACATGGCTTGAGATCCTGGGCAAAAAAAAGGGCAGAGATGCTGAGAGAGCCTGGGTTTTATGCCCTCTGTTGGGCTTGTGTTCCGATTGGTTGTCAGACTCCCATGGCGCCATGCAGGGGTAACTTTGTAGGTTGTCTTTGTCCCAGGCTTGGTTGACTCTTGCTGGGTGATGAATGAAAGGGCTTTGGGCAATTCCTACTATGGCTCTGCCTGGAGGAGGTAGATCTTTGTTATGTAGAATAGACTGGCCCAGGCCTTAATCTTAATGGCCCATTGACAAAGGTGGGGTGGGTAGGTTTCTGCCTCCCCTTTAGGGGAAATATTCTGCCCTTTTAATATTTCTTAAAAGATCTCATTTTCCTAGGAGAGGGGTGGGTGCCAACTTCCTACAGTGGGATGTGCAATTCATGACCAAGAGGCTGTCTTCGCCCTCTTTCTCTCACACATCTGAGCAAAGTTTCCTCTTACTCCCATGGAATCCATCCCTTCCCTCTTGAGAATCCACTTCCTGCCTACCTTCTTTCAAATCTTGGAACCAGCTCTCCTTCTTTTCCTATTCCTCCTTGGTGACGTGGTGGCGCAGTATTGCAGGCTAATTCTGCTGACTGCCAACTGCAGTTCAGTTCTCACCGGCTCAAGGTTGACTCAGCCTTCCCTCCTCCCGAAGTGGGTAAAATGAGGTCCCAGATTGTTGGGGGCAAAAGGCTGATTCTGTAAACTGCTTACAGAAGGCTATAAAAGCACTGTGAAGCACTATATAAGTCCAAGTGCTATTGCTGTTGCCTGTCCTTCCTTCCTTCCTTCCTTCCTTCCTTCCTTCCTTCCTTCCTTCCTTCCTTCCTTCCTTCCTTCCTTCCTTTCTATGGTGGTGCAGTGGTTAGGATGCAGTATTGCAAGCCAACTCTGCCCACTGTCTGGAGTTCGATCCTGACTGGCTCAAGGTTGACTCAGCCTTCCCTCCTTCCCAGGTGGATCAAATGAGGACCCAGATTGTTGGGGGGCAATAGGCTG
Organism: Pituophis catenifer annectens; assembly: GCF_029215685.1. NCBI lineage: Eukaryota > Metazoa > Chordata > Lepidosauria > Squamata > Colubridae > Pituophis > Pituophis catenifer. The sequence goes on along the minus strand of NW_027256896.1, from coordinate 10,106,990 downwards.
ACTCTGTAAACAGTTTAGATGGGGCTGCAAAGCACTGTGAAGAGGTATATAAATCTAAGTGCTATTGCTACCGCTATCCTAATATTTTCCTACTTTTCGTAGGGCAAACCAGCTGAACTGTTTCTCCCCACCCCCACCCCACCCTGCCTCTTAAAAATAAAGACGTGGCTCTGCTTTGCCTGAAATTGGGAAAGGGGCTTCTTTCATGTCCATCCTTAGAACAACCCTGTCTTGAATTAATGCTGCTGATTTCTTCCTCAATCTTAGGCCCCGAAGGATGGTCACCTACCTTGAAGGCCCTTAGCCTGCCTGAGCTGTCAGCTCTTCTGGAGGAATGTGTGGGGGAAATGGGTAAGGTTAATACCGACGGTTGAACAGTTGTCTTCTCCTTGATCTGATCAACGTGACTTCAGCAGCATGACACATCCAATGGTCACTATGAAAAGGAAATAGATGTAGGAGAAGAACAGGAAGAGCTAGAGGGGCAGAGCTAAATGTGTCATCAGCTTAGAATCCTTACATTGCCACAAACGATCCAAGCTCAGTCCTGCTTGAATTCTGTTGATCCTTATCTGGCACCGGTTCTAGTTTCTTGTATCTAGACTTGAGCAATAATAAATCCTTCCAAATTGCCACTTAACATATGGTGCTGATCCTTTGCACCTGACAATCTATATATATAAAAGCGGAAACCACTCACGCATTAATCACAAAATCTCCAGAACCGTAAAGCCTACAAACTTGAAATTTCCCATGTATGTTCTTCTTGACTTCTAGGTGCTCACTAAGAAAGGATTTTTCGAAATGACCATCAGAGTATTAGTATTTCCTATATTATTATAACACGCTCTGATGCTAATTAGTTAGACGTTCTACTTCCCCTCCCAACTTGAAAATAACTCTGGAGAGAATGGGATAGCATAGGGGAGGCTTCTGTGGGGCCAGCCCCATGGAGAGAAGGGGCTAGAAAGCCTGAGGGAGAGAAGGGGATAGGATAGGAGATGTTTCTGTGGGGCAAGGCTGAGGGAGAGAAAGGGAGAGGAGAGGATCTACGGGGCCAGCCTGAGGGACAGAAGGGGAGTGGAGAGAATCTATGGGGCCAAGCCTGAGGGAGAGAAGGGGAGAGGAGAGGATCTATGGGGCCAAGCCTGAGGGAGAGAAGGGGAGAGGAGAGGATCTACGGGGCCAGCCTGAGGGACAGAAGGGGAGTGGAGAGAATCTATGGGGCCAAGCCTGAGGGAGAGAAGGGGAGAGGAGAGGATCTATGGGGCCAAGCCTGAGGGAGAGAAGGGGAGAGGAGAGGATCTATGGGGCCAAGCCTGAGGGAGAGAAGGGGAGAGGAGAGGCCAATCATAACTACTGATTAATTTTCAAACACTTAAGTGTCGATTTATCAAGCCCGATCACATAGTTTTGCAGTGGCGCACGGGTATTCAGCTAGTAATGGAATAAAGGACAACTTCCCCGAGCTAGTTTGCTTTCCTGTCCTAATGAAAGAATATCCAACACTTGTGGTAACTGAGCTGTTCTGTCTCTCCAGGGACAACTCTCTGTTCTGTCAACCATAATCTCGAGAGGCTACAAGGTCCAGAGAAGGGGAAGGCTGTCCGCAAACAGCCCTAGCAGTAGAGGAAGGTAAGCGAGGAGCAAAATAGCCCCCAAGATTGAGAGTGGATGTTGGTGTGTAAAAACATTGTGGTCTTCAAGGCCAAGAGGATGCCTTGGAGACATTTGGCTGACCATAGTTATAGTTTCCTTTATTGTCATTGCCCATGGTACAACGAAATTAAATGCCGTCTTCAGTGTACATTACAACTATAAAAATAAAAACGCAAACATACATGCTTTACATTCTACCCTGTTTCCCCAAAAATAAGACCTCCTGGATAATAAGCCCAATTGGGCTTTTGAGCTCATGCGCTAAAATAAGCCCCCCCCCCCAAAAAAAATAAAGCCCGAAAATATTTAATTGCATGCGCAGCCGATCCCTGCCATTTCGTCTGGTTAGGGTTAGGGAGACAGAGCTGGAAATCAGGTAAGACGGCAAGAGGAGACCCGTCTTGCTCCACGCGCCCCAAAATAATGCCCCCTCCCCGAAAATAAGGCCAAGCACTTATTTCGGGGTTCAAAAAAAATATAAGACGGTGTTATTTTCGGGGAAACACGGTATATATAATTGAAATTGAAAACCCAATATTGCACTATACCGTAGAATCCAAGATGGTTATTGCCCTGGGATAGAAGCTGTTTTTCAGCCTATTTGTCCTTGTTTTTAGTGTCCTGTACCGTCTGCCAGATGGTAATAGTTCAAAAAAAAAAGGGTGCCCGGGATGAGATGGCTCTTTAAGAACGTTTTGAACTTTCTTAAGGAAGCGGGAGCTATCAAGCTCTTCCAAAGAGGGGAGAGGGCAACCAAAGATCCTCTGGGCAATGACGTTGACCCTCTGGAGCTCTGTCCTGTCTGCCACTGTGCAATTGGCAAACCAGACACAGACGCAGTAAGTTAAAATACTCTCTATGGTGCAGCGGTAGAAGACCAGCAGCAGTTCTGACCATTCTGGGAAACGAGAAGCTAGACCAACTCCCAGATACTACAGGTAGTCCTTATGACCACAACTGAGTCCAACATTTCTGTTGTTTGCCTAGCTCCTGCCCACTTAGCAGTTTGAAAGCATGCAAATGCGAGTACCATGTTTCCCCGAAAATAAGACCCCGTCTTATATTTTTTGAACCCCGAAATAGGCGCTTGACCTTATTTTGGGGCAGGTCTTATTATTTTGGGGCGCGTGGAGCAAGATGGGGCTCCTCTTGCTGTCTTACCTGATTTCCAACTCTGCTTTTAAATATTTTTGGGGAGGGCTTTTTTTTCGGGAGGAAGGCTTATTTTAGCGCATGCGCTCCAAAAGCCCGATTGGGCTTATTATCAGGGGATGTCTTATTTTCGGGAAAACAGGGTAGATAAATGGGTACTACTTTGGTGGGGAGGAAACAGAGCTCTGCGATGTCATTCTGGCCACATTCTGGCTTCAGACAGCGCTGGCTCATGAGAAAGGGAATAAAAGAGGAAGGAAGGAAAGGAAGGAAGGAAGGAAGGAAGGAAGGAAGGAAGGGCAAGAGCACTTAAATTTATATACTGCTTCACAGGGCTCTAAGCAGTTTACAGAGTCAGAATATTGCCCCGGACAATCTGGGTCCTCATTTTATCGACCTCGGAAGGATGGAAGGCTGAGTCAATCTTGAGCCGGTGAGACTCGAACTGCCAAATTGCAAGCAGCCGGCAGTCAGCAAACTAATGGAATAAAATCTGCAGGGCCTCCTTTCCTTTCCTTCCTTCCTTCCCTTCTGTTTATGTAAGGAAATTTCTCTGAAACAATAACGCAGAGGATCATGGGTTGTCTAGCTATTAGATTAACTTTCTGTACATTGGGGTTTCTGCATCACACCAAGCCATCCGTGGCTTATTTGTGGTTCAGCCCCCCCCCCCCAATGCCTGAATCCCCGTTTACGCCTTGGAAAACTTCGGCCTCGATGTGATGTGAGATGTGCCCAACTCCAAAGGCTGCTCCGTGTTGTAAAGCATCTGCCCCAAATAGCAGGGCCCGTTTGCTCCTCTTCCTTCAAGTTGGCTGAAGCCATGCCTCGTCTTGCAGACATGCTGACGTTGGGTGACCGTTCCACCCTGAAGCTGTGTTTGCCTGGAAGAGTGAAGCGAGCGCAAGTGACCGATCGGGCTGCCCACGCCATCTACAGCGAGGGTCTCGGAATACGTGGCTGCCATCGTTGGCGAATGAGGGCAGATCCGCTGAATGGCGCAACGGCGGTGCCGAAGGAGAAAGGCGGGTCTGATTCTGCAAAGCCAGAAGAGCGGTGAGCACAGAAGCTCTCTAAAGCTTGGAAGCGCCAAGCAAACAAGTTCACATGTGCCTAGTTGTAGAAGACGTGCTTGCTGCCTCTTAATAAGCAAGCAAGCATTGTTTGGTATCAATATTTAAGCTTCTTCTTCCTCCATCTCTTGGGTCCACAACAGGAAACGTCACGACAATAAAACTCTCAGCCTAAGGACTTCATCCTCTTTTGACCAAGAGGCCGAAAGAGTTTGCAATTCTCCCCTCCCCCAATTTTATCCTTTTTTTCCTCCTCCAATCAAATGTGATTTTTTTAAAAAATAAAATAAAATGGAAAGGCTTATTTTTCACAGGAATAAAATGTATCTTTTGGGACCCTTTTAGCACACAATTTGAGATTTTAGTCTCACGCTTGACAATGTGGGGCGTCTCCCCTTAACAAAACTGGAGTTGTAAAATCTTCGGGCAGAACAAAGGACTCTGGATTAGTTCTGAAGAGCCAGAGATAATACCCTGGTCAGAAAGAATAATAAACCTAGTGTATGTAAGGCCCGGGTGTCAAACTCGATTTCATTGAGGGCTGCATCAGGGTTGTGTTTGATCTCAGAGGGCCAGGTGGCTGTCGCTGAACCCGTGTGACACGGGTCTCATGGGGGAAAACCTGTGGTGGCCAAGTGCTAAGGCAGGACTTCCCTGAGACCCTCCCTCACTGTCGTCGTCATCTTCCTTCCTTCCTTCCTTCCTTCCTTCCTTCCTTCCTTCCTTCCTTCCTTCCTTCCTTCCTTCCTTCCTTCCTTCCTTCCTTCCTTCCCATGGTGGTGCAGTGGTTAGAATGCAGTATTGCAAGCCAACTCTGCCCACTGTCTGGAGTTCGATCCTGACTGGCTCAAGGTTGACTCGGCCTTCCATCCTTCCCAGATGGATCAAATTTTTCCTTCCCTCTTCATTCTAATTTCTTCTTCCTTCCCCTCTTTCCTTATTTTTCCTTCCTTGCTCTCTTTCCATCTTTTCTTTTTTTTTTCCTTCTTCCTGCTTCCCGCAGCACTCTGCCAGCGAAAACAGGGCGCAGGGGGACTGCGCAGAGCCTTCCCCGCCCCCCCCCCGCGCCCCGTTTTCACTAGTAGAGGTACTGCAGGCCAGTCCTTTGTTATTCCCAGGCCGGCCCTATGGGCCCAGATTTAAGCACCTTTGAGTATGACACCCCTGATGTAAGGCCTCAGGTAAGATCTTTGCTATAGAGCTCATGCTCTTTAAATTAAAAATTAAAAAAAAAAACATATTGAAGTAATCTCGTGGATCGTTATCCCGGGATCATTGATATCGTAAGATGGTCTTGAGGTTCAAAGCAGAAGGTTGCCTAGAAGTCTATCTAGAAGTCAATGGTGATGATCCTGCAAGTTTTGAAAAAGTTGCATCTTCTAGAGCAGTGGCTCCTAGCCTTTTGGGCACCAGGGACTGGTTCTGTGGAGAAAGGTTTTTCCACAGACTGGATGGGTGCGTGTTTCACGCAGTGCGTGTATCCTGCAGATGGGGGGGGGGCTTCCCTTGTTTGCACGGACCAGTTTCTGACATGCCAATCCGCGGACCAGGGGTTGGAGACCCCCCTTCTAGAGCCTGTCTGGGATTGTTGGAAGCGCTGATGGGAGGGGAGTGAAGTGCCTTTTCATTCATCTGTATCTTATGTCAGCGTTCTAGAAAAACCCAACTCCAATTAAAAACTCCGAGGCAAGCATTTTCTCAAAAGTTCCATTTATTAGAGTAGGTATACTGGCACATCTGGGAAAACCCGAATCTGAGAGTTCCGGATTTTCCCTCAGTAAATCAAAAAACCCCAAATCCATCCCCTGCACCCATCAGTCCGTCACGTGGTCCAATCACCATCCGTTCCATCTCGAGACATCACTCCAACCACTCCTCCTCCAGATGCATGACCTTAACCGAAATGAAGAATGCTATTTTGTCTAACTACATTCCCTCTACTAAATCCCCCCTTTCCTACTTCCAGTGCTAATATGGCTTCCAAAGCTGACCTCTTACTGATAGGCACATCTCACTCTACCTTGTGTTTGCCAGAGATTTCGAAAGTGTAGATTACAAAACTCAATGAACCTGGTTCTCCTTACAAATTGAATCGCCCAGAACTGGCTTGGCTGCCATCAGCAGCAAGCTTTTGTATGCTGTTCCTTGATACGTTTCAAGCAGTGCAGAAAGATTAACATGGCTTTTAGAAAGATTCTCTGCTTGATCAGAAGACTGATGCTGCCAAAGAGTGCCTTTGGTCATTGATTGGACTTCCTTCACCCCATGATCGCGTGAGTATTTCTAAACCTTGAGGGACCACTCCAGGGTTCACAGCTGCTAACCCTCCAGGGTTCATGGCTGCTAACACTCGTAGTTAAAGGGAGTTGGGTGTATAATGTATAATGTATTATTTTCCAGTGCACACCATAAGCCTATTCCTCAGAAGCGGTACAATATTTTAAAGAATGTACTTCGATTTTTTAAATCATTGTTACAGTCTGGTTTCTCTTCGGATCGTATACTGTACAACTTTTGTCTTTTATATTAAAGATTGTGATTTGTTTTCTGTTTTTTTTAATTATATCTGGCAAGGCAAGATAGATCTTTACGAAACAGAACCCAGTTTAAACCTCGGGCATGACTGTACTACTTCTAACTGGAGAAGGAACTCAAAGGATGACATGGTTTTTACGTGCTTACTCTTTCTCCTACATCGGGTGCCTTCTGGAGGTTTCAAAATGACCTCGGAACCAATGTAGACGGTCATCATGATGTACATGGCACCAGGTTGGAGAAAGGTGGAGTGTTCTGCCCCAGCTACGGACCCCAAAGAACACACCACACACGAAGTCTGTACAAAACTTAAATTTACTAAAATAACTCAGTCTTTTCCAAACAAAGGTTGTTAATAAACTTTCTTAACAGCCTACAAGAAACCAAAGATAAAGTAATCACAATCTTACTAAGATTGGCAGAAAGCCCAGAAGCAATTTGCAGAGAATCCAGACGCAAAGGAGAATGAACTAAAGTTGTTCCCTACAAATTGCTTCAGTCGGCGTTCCTCCTTAAATAGGCTAAGGGAGTGGCCAATTAGCCCCAAGCCTTACTCTCGAGGAGACCTCCTCCTGAGGAGCCACTCCTGCCTTTTGTCAGCTCTGTGCACCCGTGCATCGAGAAAAGGCTCCTCTTCGTCCTCTTCACTTAAAGGAGCTTCTGGAGGTTCTGAAGGCCCTGGCTGAATCCCCGCCTCTGGCACCACATCTTCTCCAGCCTCCTCATTGTCTGACTCGAGTGCCAGCTGCACAGGCTGCTGGCGCATCACCACACCAGCCTCCTCGCTGTCGGAATTAGCTACAATCCGCACAGGCCGCTGACGGGTCACAACATGGAGGCAGTGTTTCTAGCTAGGACAAGGGTCTCCAACCTTGGCAACTTTAAGACTTTTGGACTTCCACAGGGGATCCCAGGCAAGTTGGAAATATGGAGTCAGCGTACCAAGACTCGCATCCAGCAGGATTTTGCACACGGCGAAGCAACAGCAAGAATCGTTGGGTCCGAGCATTGAGCTTTGAACTGCATTGTCTTGAAATCCTGCATCCTTAAGAGGAAGCTATGTGTCAGGGTTCCATGTAACAGACCCAACGCAATCAAATCTCTGAGGCTTAGGTGTTCCTCAAAGTACAGATTTATTAGGCCTGTCCTATTGGCACATCTGGTGAAAACCCGACTCTGAAGGTCCCGCAGTTTTCCCCACCCAAATTAAAAGTCAAAGTTCTTTCCCCCAATCCGCATGTCCATCACATGGTCCCATCCGGTCACAGCCCCAACCCCAGTTGGTTCCAGTCCACACCTCCCCAGCACCTTGGTTCCCAAGAAAAAATTATATTTTGGCTACAAGTCCCCAGCTATCTCTATTCCCCCCCCCCCCCCGCATTCTATTCCCACAGCTCCAACCAGCCCTGCTGTGGCAGCCTTGAAGATGCTCCAAAAATGGCTTCAGGGTTGACATCATTGTTTCCTCTAGGGCAGTGGTCCCCAACCTTGGCAACTTTAAGACTTGTGAACTTTTAACTCCCAGAATTCTGAGAGTTGAGATCCACATCTTAAAGTTGCCAAGGTTGGAGACCCCTGTTCTAGGGGGAATTTAGCTGGCTGGAGAATTCTGGGAGTTGAAGTCCACAAGTCTTAAAGTTTCCAAGGCTGGAGACCCCTGAGCTAGGATATGGATTTTTTTCCTGTTACGCCAGCTACTCTTAAATGTGCAAGGACTGTTTTGTAAAGAAGGTGATTCAGTCATAAAACGTTCAGTTACTGACTGACATTTGGTAACTCAGGTAGGTCTTCATACCGGAGTCTTTTTTTTTTTTTGGTTATGAAAACCAGACCTCTGGCTATTTATAGTGACGTAGAATAAAAATTGCAACCTATTTTTGATATACTGAAGTAGATGCTTTTCAAATAAAAGAATGGTATTATAAAGACCCAAAATGCGTGGTTGAATACCATCTTATCCTGTCTCGTGGCCGCCAGCTCTGTAAACCATGCTTAAGGGGAAATTTGTCCTGGGAGGGGCCATATGCAGAACATCTGGAAGAGGCCATATGCAGAAACACTGCTGGAGTTGTAGTTCGCTGGAAGGTATTTATCGGAACTAATCACCCAGCTGAAATAGCATTAGCCCTTAGACTTATATACCGCTTCATAGTCCTTTTACAGCCCTCGCTAAGCAGTTTACAGAGTCAGCCTACTGCCCCCAACAATCTGGGTCCTCATTTTACCCACCTCGGAAGGATGGAAGGCTGAGTCAACCTTGAGCCTGGTGAGATTCGAACTGCCAAATTGCAGGCAGCTGGCGATCAGCAGAAGTAGCTGCAGTACTGCACTCTAACCACTGCGCCACCACGGCTCAATAACAAGTTGTAAACTAATAAATCAACAGCACACCACTGGGTGTCACTTGAACATCGGGTGCTATCTAACGAAATTCAATGGTGAAAAAAGTAAGGTTCTATATTTAGGCAAGAAAAACAAAATGCACAGGTACAGTATAGGTGGCACCTCACTCAATAGTAGTAAATGTGACAGGGATCTTGGAGTCCTAGTGGACAAACATTTAAATAGGAGCCAACAGTGTGCAGCAGCTGCCAAAAAAGCCAACACAGTTGTAGGCTGCATAAACAGAGGGATAGAATCAAGATCACGTCAAGTGTTAAGACCACTTTATAAGGCCTTGGCGAGGCCACACTTGTAATGCTGCATCCAGTTTTGGTCGCCATGATGTAAAAAAGATGTTGAGACTCTAGAAAGAGTGCAGAGAAGAGCAACAAAGATGATGAGGGGACTGGAGTCTAAAACATGAAGAACGGTTGCAGGAACTGGGTTTGTCTAGTTTAATGAAAAGAAGGACTAGGGGAGACATGATAGCAGTCTTCCAATATCTCAGGGGCTGCCCCAAAGAAGAAGGAGTCAAGCTATCCTCCAAAGCACCTGAAGGCAGGACAAGAAGCAATGGGTGGAAACTCATCAAGGAGAGAAGCAACTTAGAACTAAGGAGAAATTTCCTGACAGTGAGAACAATGAATCAGTGGAACAACTTGCCTCCAGAAGTTGTGAAGGCTCCAACACTGGAAATTTTTAAGAAGAGGTTGGATAACCATTTGTCTGAAGTGGTGTAGGGATTCCTGCCTGGGCAGGGGGTTGGACTAGAAGACCTCCAAGGTCCCTTCCAACTCTTGTTATTCTATTCACCCAATTTGGAGAGTGTGCCGGGGGTGTGTTGCACAGAGAGGTCTGGAAGAGAGGCTTTAAACTGCTGGACACCAGTGTGTCAAGTATTGGTTGTGGGGAAGGGATTTCTTTTTTGCAGGTCCAATATTCATCATCAATTGTGAATAAGTCACAGCAAGGCTGAAATGGTTCAAAATGCTGCTTGGTTATGGACAGTTTTGCATCCAAGCCCAGGAAGGGATTTCACACAATATATTTCATTGACAGACCTGATCAGCTCCATGACGCATCTCTTCTGCTGGAAAAATATTTATTTACACTCTTTTTAATACATGTACAAATGTCTACAAGCACCAACATCTTTTAAATCCAAAGGAACGTGCCGGGGCGGGCTAAGCTTACATGAAGTTCTATTTTCCTAACATTTGTCAGGATTCAATATCGGCAGGGATGCTTTTTTGAAATTCCAAAATAGTTTCATTCACATTGACCATCCTCTTTTCCCAGAATCTAGATTGAGGCTGTTTTTGGGGGGGCAGTCACTCATTGCAAATAATTTTTAAAAAAATGATTTAGGTTTGCCTTTCTTTTTTAATACAAAATGGTGAATATGGTTCTTTCTTACTGTACTGGCTTAAAACACTACAATTTCATCCTCTTTTGGACAGCTGGGCACCATGCTTGTCCAATACCAGTATCCTTTTTAAATAAGAGATGTGGAATTTTTAAACTCTAAACCCTTCTGTACACCGTTCCTTCATAAAGCATTCTTTTCTGCACTTTAAAGGTAAAGGTTCCCTTCGCACATATGTGCTAGTCGTTCCCGATTCTAGGGGGCGGTGCTCATCTCCATTTCAAAGCCGAAGAGCCAGCGCTGTCCGAAGACATCTCCGTGGTCATGTGGCCGGCATGACTCAATGCCAAAGGCACACGGAACGCTGTTACCTTCCCACCAAAGGTGGTCCCTATTTTTCTACTTGCATTTTTTAACGTGCTTTCGAACTGCTAGGTTGGTAGAAACTGGGACAAATAACGGGAGCTCACTCCCTTACGTGGCACTAGGGATTCGAACCGCCGAACTGCCGACCTTCTGATCGACAAGCTCTGCATCTGAGCCACCGTGTCCCTTTTCTGCAGTTTAGCCAAGGCTAAACGTTCTTCTTTCAGCAATCATGATTCCACTTATGTATATAAAAAGAAAAAAAAATGGAGATAAATGTTGAGCCTGTGAATGACAAAAAAAGTCCTGAACATTTTTCAAATCTGCACTGAACCTCGATGTAGATAATAGGGAAGGCCCCAGGATAGAGCTAGGTAAGTAGTAAGTTGGCCATTGCTTGAGTGGGAGCCCTACATCAGTTGATGGAAAGCTGTTCCGGATTCCTCCCCTTTTGTCCAGGAGGTTCAGAAGTGAAAACGAAGCCCGGCTTTTTCACCTCTTAGGACCGCCACATCTTGCTATAATGAAAGGCATAAGAGCAAAACTCCATGTATTCGTGCCTGGCGAGCATTAAGGCCTTCACCTGTCACGAAACTCAAGTCTGACCAATAAAAGTTGAATCCTGAGCGAATTAAGGTCCATGATACATGCATGCAACGCTGTTTGAAAAGCTTCCTGTCAGAATATTCATGACTAGGAAGACATGGTAACAAGGTCAGCCAATGAATAGGCATGGCAACAGATCAGCCAATGGGAGCTGAAACAGTTTGGAGTCTGGGCGTGGCTCAGCTCTGAGTCTGTGCAAAAAGGAAACTGAAACTAGTCTGTGCTCTGAAGCTGCAAAGAAGTCTGAACTAGTCTAGTCTGCCTCTCTGAACTGATCTGAAACTGAAGAACCACTCTTGGTATTGTATATATTACTTCATGTGCTGTTATGTATATAAAGAAGTTAATGAATCCTGTTGAATCAGTTTACTTGTGTGTGCTTTCTGGATTTGATTTTGCAACAAACTCGGACACTTCCAAGATTCCTTTTGCTGTTGGTTCCAGACAGTTCTCCCAACATGTTCTTCAGAACTTCCTCCTCATCCTCCTGACAACACTGGATCAAGCATCTTTCCCCATGTTTTGGCTTCAAGACAGTGAAGATAGCAAACCATCAAAGGGCATCATTCCAAAGGAGGTCATAATTGCCTTAAACGGCAGCAACAATCCATTCGGAGCAATCCCAAGGCCTATCTGAACAGCTTCTGCCCATTCTTGCTGTATGATGTACCAAATTCCATATTATCTCCTTCACTGACTGCAGCTGACTGCTGGATGGTCCAGTTTCCACAACTGCCACTTCTTCTTCATTTCAGATTTCACCTGGAACAACAAGAATGTTTGAGAGTTTATGTTTCTTTCTGTGCCTCACAGCATTTAGCTCTGCCTACCCAGGGGACGCAGTGGCTAAGACGCTGAACTTGTCGATCGAAAGGTCGGCAGTTCAGTGGTTCGAATCCCTAGCGCCGTGTAACGGGGTGAGCTCCCATTACTTGTCCCAGCTTCTGCCAACCTAGCAGTTTGAAAGCACATTAAAAAATGCAAGTGGAAAAATAGGGACCACCTTTGGTGGGAAGGTAACAGCGTTCCGTGCGCCTTTGGTGTTGAGTCATGCCGGCCACATGACCACAGAGATGTCTTCGGACAGCGCTGGCTCTTCGGCTTTGAAACGGAGATGAGCACCGCCCCCTAGAATCGGGAACGACTAGCACGTATGTGCGAGGGGAACCTTTACCTTTACCTTTAGGCTTCTTCTTGTAAGCTTACAGTAACTCTGTAAAGCTGAAATCCTACACTCCCATACTGCCCATCTCCGCTCGGTGTCCGTGAGTTTTTTGGACACATATGCGCAAGGAAGCAGCCGCCCTTGGGGGTCTTCCAAGAGGAGCACTGCTGCCACTGTCGCTGGCGTCAGCCTGGACAATGAACTGCCTATCTGGGTCTGGGTGCTGAAGGATGGGCTCCTCTACAAACCTTCCCTCTATTTTTATTTTTAAAAACAAAAACAAAAAAACATAGCCAATTAAGATGCTCTTAATTGCTTTCAGTTTAGACCAGCAAAATTGGCCAGGGAATACTGGGAGTTGAAATCCGTATTTTTTTAAATTTGCCATGATTGAGAAACTATGGTACAGACCATCTCTGCAAGTGCCATTTTAATCTAAAATTGGAGTTAGCCTGAAGGGACCCTCTGAAACGGTTCAGAATTAGTGATGGGTCAAGAGAGGTGGAGGAGAAGATACTCACTTCCTTATTGGCAAAGCAGTAGAGAACAGCAACCAGAAACCCCTGTAGGAGATAGAACACGTTATCTATTAGACACATCTGTCACGGTACTTAAAATGGTGGTGATTGGGCATTGGGTCTGGATTAAGATAGACAATCAGAATTGAGGATAAGCTGGTATCCTGTTACATAACCCAAATCTTGCATTATGAAAATTACATTTTGGGGTCAGTTGTAGACCTTGTGGTCCCTTCCCACTCTACAACTATTGTCTCTTAGATTTAATTCTAAAATATTTCATGCCCTCCAGAGCCAAATCAGGTTCAGATCAGGGGTGAAATGTTCCCGGTTCGGACCCGATCACCCGATCCGGTAGTGGTGGTGGGTGGTTCAGAAATCCCTGCCCCCCCCCAATGCCCAGCTGAGCCATGCAATCATCAGAGGCTTTTTTAAAAAAAACTTTTGTTCTACAATATCTGAAAGATAAATCGGAATGGCACTGAGGTGATAGTTACCTGGAAGGAGTTGAGGAAAAGTGTGAAGAAAACTTTGATGTAGCGCAAGATTCCCGTGGTTTGCTCATCCGTGGCAAAGATGAAGACCACTTCATGGATCCCAAAGAGAGGGATGAGGGTGAGGGTAGCCTTGGCTAACCTGGAAGAGAGCGTGGAGATGTCAGAATTAATAGGGCAGAATCAGGCCTAGATACAACCTTCTGTTAGGAAGCCACAATCAGCCACCATTGCTGGCCTGGAGATGTCAACCCACCGCAGTTTATAATCCGCGTAGTCCTTCTGACTAGCCCGTAACTTAGCCAAAATCACTTTGAGAATTTGCATGAAAATCAACAGATTAATCTGGGAAGAAAAAGGGAGCATGCATTAGAAGATGACTGAGATTTCCGAACAAATATTTTCATTACAGAATAAGGTTAAAAAGATGAAATCAGTAATGATTTCGTATTTGCTGAAATCTTGAGAAAGCAATTTTGAAAACCTATTCCAGGCATCGAAGCAGTTCCTTAACTCCATTGATTAGATATTCAAACTTCAGTAGAGCAACTGAAACTGGAAAAAGAAGAGCCTTTCTACAATAAAATATTTATGTACGCAGGTAGTTCTCAATTTACGACCGTTCACTGAGCCCAAAATTTCTGTTGCTAAGTGAAACAATTGTTAAATTTGTGAATTTTGTCCCATTTTATGACCTTTCTTACCATAGTCATTAAATGAATCACCGCAGTTGTTAAATTACTAATATGGTTATTAAGTGAATCTGACTTCGCTATTGACTTTGCTTATCAGTTG